>NW_027521217.1:64180-109262 GCF_052094955.1 Ictidomys tridecemlineatus
ATAAGGGGTTGCCAAGCTTCCAAAAAACTACGAGTTGCCTGAAATCTCAGCACAACACTTTTTCACCCAATCTTGATGATTCTTTCAGGTAATGATCAGTACACCAAGAACACTTGGCTCACCAAATTTCGTTCTTCTAGGTTAAACCGTTCGTTTGCAGTAACCGTTTTAATTTTTAGGTTTCACTCTGTTTTCTCCTACAGGGATACATGTATTTGGAACTCTAAATCAAACACGGTTTGTGCTAGCCCTTTGAAACTTGACACAAAAAACCAGTTTTAAGTTCTATCTCTATGGTTTGTTTGCTGTTGATGTAGCCCTAAGCAGAGACTGGCGAAAATCACTTTCATGGAAAGGGGTTGCCAAGCTTCCAAAAAACTACGAGTTGCCTGAAATCTTAGCAAACACTTTTTCACCCAATCTGGGATGATTATTTCAGGTAATGATCAGTACACGAAAACCACTTGGCTCACCCAATTTTGTTCTTCTAGGTTAAACCGTTAGTTTGCAGTAACCGTTTTCATTTTTAGGTTTCACTCTGTTTTCTCCTATAGGGATACATGTATTTGAAAGTCTAAATCAAACACGGTTTGTGCCAGCTCTTTGAAACTTGACACAATAAAGCAGTTTTAAGTTCTATCTCTATGGTTTGTTTTGCTGTTGATGTAGCCCTAAGCAGAGACTGGCGAAAATCACTTTCATGGAAAGGGGTTGCCAAGCTTCCAAAAACTACGAGTTGCCTGAAATCTCAGCAAACATTTTTCACCCAATCTTGATGATTCTTTCAGGTAATGATCAGTACACCAAAACCACTTGGCTCACCAAACATCGTTCTTCTAGTTTAAACCGTTCGTTTGCAGTAACCGTTTTCATTTCTAGGTTTTACTCTGTTTTCTTCTATAGGGATACATGTATTTAGAATTCTAAATCAAACACGGTTTGTGCTAGCTCCTTGAAACTTGACACAATAAAGCAGTTTCAAGTTCTATCTCTATGGTTTGTTTGTTGTTGATGTAGCCCTCAGCAGAGACTGGCGAAAATCACTTTCATTAAAAGGGGTTGCCAAGCTTCCAAAAAACTACGAGTTGCCTGAAATCTCAGCAAACACTTTTCACCCAATCTTGATGATTCTTTCAGGTGATGATCAGTACACCAAGAAAATTGGCTCACCAAATTTCGTTCTTCTAGGTTAAACCGTTCGTTTGCAGTAACCTTTTTCATTTTTAGGTTTCACTCTGTTTTCTCCTATAGGGATACATGTATTTGGAACTCTAAATCAAACACGGTTTGTGCTAGCTCTTTGAAACTTGACACAAGAAAGCAGTTTCAAGTTCTCTCTCTATGGTTTGTTTGCTGTTGATGTAGCTCTAAGCAGAGACTGGCGAAAATCACTTTCATGGAAAGGGGTTGCCAAGCTTCCAAAAAACTACGAGTTGCCTGAAATCTCAGCAACATTTTTTCACCCAATCTTGATGATTCTTTCAGGTAATGATCAGTACACCAAAACCACTTTGCTCACAAATTTCGTTCTTCTAGGTTAAACCGTTCGTTTGCAGTAACCGTGTTCATTTTTTAGGTTTCACTCTGTTTTCTCATATAGGGATACATATATTTGGAACTCTAAATCAAACACGGTTTGTGCTAGTTCTTTGAAACTTGACACAAGAAAGGAGTTTCAAGTTCTATCTTTATGGTTTTTTTGCTGTTGATGTAGCCCTAAGCAGAGACTGGCGAAAATCACTTTCATGGAAATGGGTTGACAAGCTTCCAAAAAACTACGAGTTTCCTGAAATCTCAGCAAACATTTTTTCACCCAATCTTGATGATTCTTTCAGGTAATGATCAGTACACCAAAACCACTTGGCTCACCAAATTTCGTTCTTCTAGGTTAAACCGTTCGTTTGCAGTAACCTGTTTTCATTTTTAGGTTTCACTCTGTTTTCTCCTATAGAGATACATGCATTTGGAACTATAAATGAAACAAGGTTTGTGCTAGCTCTTTGAAACTTGACACAAGAAAGCAGTTTCAAGTTCTATCTCTATGGTTTGTTTGCTGTTGATGTAGCCCTAAGCAGAGACTGGCAAAAATCACTTTCATAGAAAGGGGTTGCCAAGCTTCCAAAAAACTACGAGTTTCCTGAAATCTCAGCAAACATTTTTTCACCCAATCTTGATGATTCTTTCAGATAATGATCAGTACACCAAAACCACTTGGCTCACCAAATTTCGTTCTTCTAGGTTAAAGCGTTCGTTTGCAGTAACCGTTTTCATTTTTAGGTTTCACTCTGTTTTCTCGTATAGAGATACATGCATTTGGAACTCTAAATCAAACACGGTTTGTGCTAGCTCTTTGAAACTTGACACATGAAAGCAGTTTCAAGTTCTATCTCTACGGTTTGTTTGCTGTTGATGTAGCCCTAAGCAGAGACTGGCAAAAATCACTTTCATAGAAAGGTGTTGCCAAGCTTCCAAAAAACTACGAGTTTCCTGAAATCTCAGCAAACATTTTTTCACCCAATCTTGATGATTCTTTCAGGTAATAATCAGTACACCAAAACCACTTGGCTCACCAAATTTTGTTCTTCTAGGTTAAACCGTTCGTTTGCAGTAACCGTTTTCATTTTTAGGTTTCACTCTGTTTTTTCCTATAGGGATACATGTATTTGGAACTCTAAATCAAACACGGTTTTGCTAGCTCTTTGAAACTTGACACAATAAAGCACTTTAATGTTCTATCTCTATAGTTTGTTTGCTGTTGATGCAGCCCTAAGCAGAGACTGGCGAAAATCACTTTCATGGAAAGGGGTTGCCAAGCTTCCAAAAAAACTACGAGTTGCCTGAAATCTCAGCAAACATTTTTTCAACCAATCTTGATAATCCTTTCAGGTAATGATCAGTACCCCAAAACCACTTGGCTCACCAAATTTCGTTCTTTTAGGTTAAACCGTTCGTTTGCAGTACCATTTTCATTTTTAAGTTTCACTCTGTTTTCTCCTATAGGGATACATGTATTTGGAACTCTAAATCAAACACAGTTTGTGCTAGCTCTTTGAAACTTGACACAAGAAAGGAGTTTCAAGTTCTATCTCTATGGTTTGTTTGCTGTTGATGTAGCCCTAAGCAGAGACTGGCGAAAATCACTTTCATAAAAAGGGGTTGCCAAGCTCCCAAAAAACTACGAGTTGCCTGAAAATCACAGCAAACTTTTTTTCACCCAATCTTGATGATTCTTTCAGGTAATGATCAATACCCCAAAACCACTTGGCTCACCAAATTTCGTTCTTCTAGGTTAAACCGTTTGTTTTCAGTAACCGTTTTCATTTATAGGTTTCACTCTCTTTCTCCTATAGGGATACATGTATTTGGAACTCTAAATCAAACACGGTTTGTGCTAGCCGTTTGAAACTTGACACAATAAAGCACTTTCCAAGTTCTATCTCTATGGTTTGTTTGCTGTTGATGTAGCCCTAAGCAGAGACTGGTGAAAATCACTTTCATGGAAAGGGGTTGCCAAGCTTCCAAAAAACTACGAGTTGCCTGAAATCTCAGTAAACATTTTTTCACCCAATCTTGATGATTCTTTCAGGTAATGATCATTACCCCAAATCCACTTGCCTCACCAAATTTCGTTCTTCTAGGTTAAACCGTTCGTTTGCAGTAAAGTTTTTCATTTTTAGGTTTCACTCTGTTTTCTCCTGTAGGGATACATGTATTTGGAACTCTAAATCAAACACGGTATGTGCTAGCCCTTTGAATCTTGACACAATAAAGCAGTTTTAAGTTCGATCTCTATGGTTTGTTTGCTGTTGATGTAGCCCTAAGAAGAGACTGGCGAAAATCACTTTCATAAATAGGGGTTGCCAAGCTTCCAAAAAAACTATGAGTTGCCTGAAATCTCAGCAAACATTTTTTCACCCAATCTTGATGATTCTTTCAGGTAATGATCATTACCCCAAAACCACTTGGCTCACCAAATTTTGTTCTTCTAGGTTAAACCGTTCGTTTGCAGTAACCGTTTTCATTTTTAGGTTTCACTCTGTTTTTTCCTATGGGATATATGTATTTGGAACTCTAAATCAAACACGGTTTTTGCTAGCTCTTTGAAACTTGACACAATAAAGCACTTTAATGTTCTATCTCTATAGTTTGTTTGCTGTTGATGCAGCCCTAAGCAGAGACTGGCGAAAATCACTTTCATGGAAAGGGGTTGTCAAGCTTCCAAAAAACTACGAGTTGCCTGAAATCTCAGCAACATTTTTTGAACCAATCTTGATAATCCTTTCAGGTAATGATCAGTACTCCAAAACCTCTTGGCTCACCAAATTTCGTTCTTTTAGGTTAAACCGTTCGTTTGCAGTACCATTTTCATTTTTAAGTTTCACTCTGTTTTCTCCTATAGGGATACATGTATTTGGAACTCTAAATCAAACACGGTTTGTGCTAGCTCTTTCAAACTTGACACAAGAAAGGAGTTTCAAGTTCTATCTCTATGGTTTGTTTGCTGTTGATGTAGCCCTAAGCAGAAACTGGCGAAAATAACTTTCATAAAAAGGGGTTGCCAAACTCCCAAAAAACTACGAGTTGCCTGAAATCACAGCAAACATTTTTTCACCCAATCTTGATGATTCTTTCAGTTAATGATCAATACCCCAAAACCACTTGGCTCACCAAATTTCGTTCTTCTAGGTTAAACCGTTTGTTTTCAGTAACCGTTTTCATTTTTAGGTTTCACTCTCTTTTCTCCTATAGGGATACATGTATTTGGAACTCTAAATCAAACACGGTTTGTGCTAGCCGTTTGAAACTTGACACAATAAAGAACTTTCAAGTTCTATCTCTATGGTTTGGTTTGCTGTTGATGTAGCCCTAAGCAGAGACTGGCGAAAATCACTTTCATGGAAAGGGGTTGCCAAGCTTCCAAAAAACTACGAGTTGCCTGAAATCTCAGCAAACATTTTTTCACCCAATCTTGATGATTCTTTCAGGTAATGATCAGTACACCAAAACCACATGGCTCACCAAATATCGTTCTTCTAGGTTAAACCGTTTGTTTGCAGTAACCGTTTCATTTTTGGGTTTCATTCTGTTTTCTCCTATAGGGATACATGTATTTGGAACTCTAAATCACACACGGTTTGTGCTAGCCTTTTGAAACTTGACACAATAAAGCAGTTTCAAGTTCTATCTCTATGATTTGTTTGCTGTTGATGTAGCCCTAAGCAGAGACTGGCGAAAATCACTTTCATGGAAAAAGTTGTCAAGCTTCCAAAAAACTACGAGTTGAATGAAATCTCAGCAAACACTTTTTCACCCAATCTTGATGATTCTTTCAGGTAATGATCAGTACACCAAGAACACTTGGCTCACCAAATTTCGTTCTTCTACGTTAAACCGTTCGTTTGCAGTAACCGTTTTCATTTTTAGGTTTCACTCTGTTTTCTCCTACAGGGATACATGTATTTGGAACTCTAAATCAAACAGGGTTTGTGCTAGCCTTTTGAAACTTGACACAATAAAGCAGTTTTAAGTTCTATCTCTATGGTTTGTTTGCTGTTGATGTAGCCCTAAGCAGAGACTGGCGAAAATCACTTTCATGGAAAGGGGTTGCCAAGCTTCCAAAAAACTACGAGTTGCCTGAAATCACAGAAAACACTTTTTCACCCAATCTGGATGATTCTTTCAGGTAATGATCAGTACAAGAAAACCACTTGGCTCACAAATTTCGTTCTTCTAGGTTAAACCATTCGTTTGCAGTAACCTTTTTCATTTTTAGGTTTCACCTCTTTTTTCTCCTATAGGGATACATGTATTTGGAACTCTAAATCAAACACGGTTTGTGCTAGCACTTTGAAACTTGACACAAGAAAGCAGTTTCACGTTCTATCTCTATGGTTTGTTTGCTGTTGATGTAGCCCTAAGCAGAGACTGGCAAAAATCGCTTTCATGGAAAGGTGTTGCCAAGCTTCCAAAAAACTACGAGTTGCCTGAAATCTCAGCAAACATTTTTTTCACCCAATCTTGATAATTCTTTCAGGTAATGATCAGCACACCAAAACCACTTGGCTCACCAAATTTCGTTCTTCTAGGTTAAACCGTTCGTTTGCAGTAACCGTTTTGATTTTTAGGTTTCACTCTGTTTTCTCCTATAGGGATATGTGTATTTGGAACTCTAACTCAAACACGGTTTGTGCTAGCCCTTTGAAACTTGACACAATAAAGCAGTTTCAAGTTCTATCTCTATGGTTTGTTTGCTGTTGATGTAACCCTAAGCAGAGACTGGCGAAAATCACTTTCATGGAAAGGGATTGCCAAGCTTCATATCACTACGAGTTGCCTGAAATCTCAGCAAACATTTTTTCACCCAATCTTGATGATTCTTTCAGGTAATGATCAGTACACCAAATCCACTTGGCTCAAAAAATTTTGTTCTTCTAGGTTAAAACGTTCGTTTGCAGTAACCGTTTTCATTTTTAGGTTTCACTCTGTTTTCTCCTATAGGGATACATGTATTTGAAACTCTAAATCACACACGGTTTGTGCTAGCCCTTTGAAACTTGACACAATAAAGCAGTTTCAAGTTCTATCTCTATGGTTTGTTTGCTGTTGATGTAGCCCTAAGCAGAGACTGGCGAAAATCACTTTCATTGAAAGGGGTTGCCAAGCTTCCAAAAAACTACGAGTTGCCTGAAGTCTCAGCAAACATTTTTTCACCCAATCTTGATGATTCTTTCAGGAAATGATCAGTACACCAAAACGACTTGGCTCACCAAATTTCGTTCTTCTAGGTTAAACCGTTCGTTTGCAGTAACCGTTTTCATTTTTAGGTTTCACTCTATTCTCTCCTATAGGGATACATGTATTTGGAACTCAAAATCAAACACGGTTTGTGCTGGCCCTTTGAAACTTGACACAATAAAGCAGTTTCAAGTCTATCTCTATGGTTTGTTTGCTGTTGATGTAGCCCTAAGCAGAGACTGGCGAAAATCACTTTTATGGAAAGGGGTTGCCAAGCTTCCAAAAAACTACGAGTTGCCTGAAATCTCAGCAAACATTTTTTCACCCAATCTTGATGATTCTTTCAGGTAATGATCAGGACACCAAAACCACTTGGCTCACCAAATTTCGTTCTTCTAGGTTAAACCGTTCGTTTGCAGTAACCGTTTTCATTTTTAGGTTTCACTCTGTTCTCTCCTATAGAGATACATGTATTTGGAACTCTAAATCAAACACGGTTTGTGCTAGCTCTTTGAAACTTGAAACAATAAAGCAGTTTCAAGTTCTATCTCTATGGTTTGTTTGCTGTTGATGTAGCCCTATGCAGAGACTGGCGAAAATCACTTTCATGGAAAGGGGTTGCCAAGCTTCCAAAAAACTACGAGTTGCCTGAAATCTCAGCAAAACACTTTTTCACCCATCTTGATGATTCGTTCAGTTAATGATCAGTACACCAAGAACACTTGGCTCACCAAATTTCGTTCTTCTAGGTTAAACCGTTCGTTGCAGTAACCGTTTACATTTTTAGGTTTCACTCTGTTTTCTCCTACAGGGATACATGTATTTGGAACTCTAAATCAAACAGGGTTTGTGCTAGCCTTTTGAAACTTGACACAATAAAGCAGTTTTTAAGTTGTATCTCTATGGTTTGTTTGCTGTTGATGTAGCCCTAAGCAGAGACTGGCGAAAATCACTTTCATTAAAAGGGGTTGCCAAGCTTCCAAAAAACTACGAGTTGCCTGAAATCACAGAAAACACTTTTCACCCAATCTGGATGATTCTTTCAGGTAATGATCAGTACAAGAAAACCACTTGGCTCACCAAATTTTGTTCTTCTAGGTTAAACCGTTCGTTCGCAGTAACCTTTTTCATTTTTTAGGTTTCACTCTGTTTTCTCCTATAGGGATACATGTATTTGGAACTCTAAATCAAACTCTGTTTGTGCTAGCTCTTTGAAACTTGACACAATAAAGCAGTTTCAAGTTCTATCTCTATGGTTTGTTTGCTGTTGATGTTGCCCTAAGCAGAGACTGGCGAAAATCACTTTCATGGCAAGGGGTTGCCAAGCTTCCAAAAAACTACGAGTTGCCTGAAATCTCAGCAAACACTTTTTCACCCAATCTTGATGATTCTTTCAGGTAATGATCAGTACACCAAGAACACTTGGCTCACCAAATTTCGTTCTTCTAGGTTAAACCGTTCGTTTGCAGTAACCGTTTTAATTTTTAGGTTTCACTCTGTTTTCTCCTACAGGGATACATGTATTTGGAACTCTAAATCAAACACGGTTTGTGCTAGCCCTTTGAAACTTGACACAAAAAACCAGTTTTAAGTTCTATCTCTATGGTTTGTTTGCTGTTGATGTAGCCCTAAGCAGAGACTGGCGAAAATCACTTTCATGGAAAGGGGTTGCCAAGCTTCCAAAAAAACTACGAGTTGCCTGAAATCTCAGCAAACACTTTTTCACCCAATCTGGATGATTCTTTCAGGTAATGATCAGTACACCGAAAACCACTTGGCTCACCCAATTTTGTTCTTCTAGGTTAAACCGTTAGTTTGCAGTAACCGTTTTCATTTTTAGGTTTCACTCTGTTTTCTCCTATAGGGATACATGTATTTGAAAGTCTAAATCAAACACGGTTTGTGCCAGCTCTTTGAAACTTGACACAATAAAGCAGTTTTAAGTTCTATCTCTATGGTTTGTTTGCTGTTGATGTAGCCCTAAGCAGAGACTGGCGAAAATCACTTTCATGGAAAGGGGTTGCCAAGCTTCCAAAAAACTACGAGTTGCCTGAAATCTCAGCAAACATTTTTTCACCCAATCTTGATGATTCTTTCAGGTAATGATCAGTACACCAAAACCACTTGGCTCACCAAATATCGTTCTTCTAGTTTAAACCGTTCGTTTGCAGTAACCGTTTTCATTTCTAGGTTTTACTCTGTTTTCTTCTATAGGGATACATGTATTTAGAATTCTAAATCAAACACGGTTTGTGCTAGCTCCTTGAAACTTGACACAATAAAGCAGTTTCAAGTTCTATCTCTATGGTTTGTTTGTTGTTGATGTAGCCCTCAGCAGAGACTGGCGAAAATCACTTTCATTAAAAGGGGTTGCCAAGCTTCCAAAAAACTACGAGTTGCCTGAAATCTCAGCAAACACTTTTTCACCCAATCTTGATGATTCTTTCAGGTGATGATCAGTACACCAAGAAAAATTGGCTCACCAAATTTCGTTCTTCTAGGTTAAACCATTGGTTTGCAGTAACCGTTTTCATTTTTAGGTTTCACTCTGTCTTCTCCTACAGGGATACATGTATTTGGAACTCTAAATCAAACATGGTTTGTGCTAGCTCCTTGAAACTTGACACAATAAAGCAGTTTCAAGTTCTATCTCTATGGTTTGTTTGCTGTTGATGTAGCCCTAAGCAGAGAGTGGCAAAAATCACTTTCATGGAAAGGTGTTGCCAAGCTGACAAAATCTACGAGTTGCCTGAAACCACAGCAAACATTTTTTCACCCAATCTTGATAATTCTTTCAGGTAATGATCAGCACACCAAAACCACTTGGCTCACCAAATTTCGTTCTTCTAGGTTAAACCGTTCGTTTGCAGTAACCGTTTTGATTTTTAGGTTTCACTCTGTTTTCTCCTATAGGGAAACATGTATTTGGAACTCTAACTCAAACACGGTTTTATGCTAGCCCTTTGAAACTTGACACAATAAAGCAGTTTCTAGTTCTATCTCTATGGTTTGTTTGCTGTTGATGTAACCCTAAGCAGAGACTGGCGAAAATCACTTTCATGGAAAGGGGTTGCCAAGCTTCCATAAAACTACGAGTTGCCTGAAATCTCAGCAAACATTTTTTCACCCAATCTTGATGATTCTTCCAGGAAATGATCAGTACACCAAAACCACTTGGCTCACCAAATTTCGTTCTTCTAGGTTAAACCGTTCGTTTGCAGTAACCGTTTTCATTTTTAGGTTTCACTCTGTTTTCTTTTATAGGGATACATGTATTTGGAAGTCTAAATCAAACACGGTTTGTGCTAACTCTTTGAAACTTGACACAATAAAGCAATTTCAAGTTCTATTTCTATGGTTTGTTTGCTGTTGAAGTAGCCCTAAGCAGAGACTGTCGAAAATGACTTTCATGGAAAGGGGTTGCCAAGCTTCCAAAAACTACGAGTTGCCTGAAATCTCAGCCAACATTTTTTCACCCAATCTTGATGATTCTTTCAGGTAATGATCATTACCCCAAAACCACTTGGCTCACCAAATTTCGTTCTTCTAGGTTAAACCGTTCGTTTGCAGTAACCTTTTTCATTTTTAGGTTTCACTCTGTTTTCTCCTTTGGGATACATGTATTTGGAACTCTAAATCAAACACGGTTTGTGCTAGCTCTTTGAAACTTGACACAAGAAAGCAGTTTCAAGTTCTATCTCTATGGTTTGTTTGCTGTTGATGTAGCTCTAAGCAGAGACTGGCGAAAATCACTTTCATGGAAAGGGGTTGCCAAGCTTCCAAAAAACTACGAGTTGCCTGAAATCTCAGCAACATTTTTTCACCCAATCTTGATGATTCTTTCAGGTAATGATCAGTACACGAAAACCACTTTGCTCACCAAATTTCGTTCTTCTAGGTTAAACCGTTCGTTTGCAGTAACCGTGTTCATTTTTAGGTTTCACTCTGTTTTCTCGTATAGGGATACATATATTTGGAACTCTAAATCAAACACGGTTTGTGCTAGTTCTTTGAAACTTGACACAAGAAAGCAGTTTCAAGTTCTATCTTTATGGTTTTTTTGCTGTTGATGTAGCCCTAAGCAGAGACTGGCGAAAATCACTTTCATGAAATGGGTTGACAAGCTTCCAAAAAACTACGAGTTTCCTGAAATCTCAGCAAACATTTTTTCACCCAATCTTGATGATTCTTTCAGGTAATGATCAGTACACCAAAACCACTTGGCTCACCAAATTTCGTTCTTCTAGGTTAAACCGTTCGTTTGCAGTAACCGTTTTCATTTTTAGGTTTCACTCTGTTTTCTCCTATAGAGATACATGCATTTGGAACTCTAAATGAAACAAGGTTTGTGCTAGCTCTTTGAAACTTCACACAAGAAAGCAGTTTCAAGTTCTATCTCTATGGTTTGTTTGCTGTTGATGTAGCCCTAAGCAGAGACTGCAAAAATCACTTTCATAGAAAGGGGTTGCCAAGCTTCCAAAAAACTACGAGTTTCCTGAAATCTCAGCAAACATTTTTTCTCCCAATCTTGATGATTCTTTCAGATAATGATCAGTACACCAAAACCACTTGGCTCACCAAATTTCGTTCTTCTAGGTTAAAGCGTTCGTTTGCAGTAACCGTTTTCATTTTTAGGTTTCACTCTGCTCTCTCGTATAGAGATACATGCATTTGGAACTCTAAATCAAACACGGTTTGTGCTAGCTCTTTGAAACTTGACACAAGAAAGCAGTTTCAAGTTCTATCTCTACGGTTTGTTTGCTGTTGATGTAGCCCTAAGCAGAGACTGGCAAAAATCACTTTCATAGAAAGGTGTTGCCAAGCTTCCAAAAAACTACGAGTTTCCTGAAATCTCAGCAAACATTTTTTCACCCAATCTTGATGATTCTTTCAGGTAATAATCAGTACACCAAACCACTTGGCTCACCAAATTTTGTTCTTCTAGGTTAAACCGTTCGTTTGCAGTAACCGTTTTCATTTTTAGGTTTCACTCTGTTTTTTCCTATAGGGATACATGTATTTGGAACTCTAAATCAAACACGGTTTTTGCTAGCTCTTTGAAACTTGACACAATAAAGCACTTTAATGTTCTATCTCTATAGTTTGTTTGCTGTTGATGCAGCCCTAAGCAGAGACTGGCGAAAATCACTTTCATGGAAAGGGGTTGCCAAGCTTCCAAAAAACTACGAGTTGCCTGAAATCTCAGCAAACATTTTTTCAACCAATCTTGATAATCCTTTCAGGTAATGATCAGTACCCCAAAACCACTTGGTTCACCAAATTTCGTTCTTTTAGGTTAAACCGTTCGTTTGCAGTACCATTTTCATTTTTAAGTTTCACTCTGTTTTCTCCTATAGGGATACATGTATTTGGAACTCTAAATCAAACACGGTTTGTGCTAGCTCTTTGAAACTTGACACAAGAAAGGAGTTTCAAGTTCTATCTCTATGGTTTGTTTGCTGTTGATGTAGCCCTAAGCAGAGACTGGCGAAAATCACTTTCATAAAAAGGGGTTGCCAAGCTCCCAAAAAACTACGAGTTGCCTGAAATCTCAGTAAACATTTTTTCACCCAATCTTGATGATTCTTTCAGGTAATGATCGTTACCCCAAATCCACTTGCCTCACCAAATTTCGTTCTTCTAGGTTAAACCGTTCGTTTGCAGTAAAGTTTTTCATTTTTAGGTTTCACTCTGTTTTCTCCTGTAGGGATACATGTATTTGGAACTCTAAATCAAACACGGTATGTGCTAGCCCTTTGAATCTTGACACAATAAAGCAGTTTTAAGTTCGATCTCTATGGTTTGTTTGCTGTTGATGTAGCCCTAAGAAGAGACTGGCGAAAATCACTTTCATAAATAGGGGTTGCCAAGCTTCCAAAAAACTATGAGTTGCCTGAAATCTCAGCAAACATTTTTTCACCCAATCTTGATGATTCTTTCAGGTAATGATCATTACCCCAAAACCACTTGGCTCACCAAATTTCGTTCTTCCAGGTTAAACCGTTTGTTTGCAGTAACCGTTTTCATTTTTAGGTTTCACTCTGTTTTCTCCTATAGGGATACATGTATTTGGAACTCTAAATCTAACACGGTTTGTGGTAGCCCTTTGAAACTTGACACAATAAAGCAGTTTCAAGTTCTATCTTTATGGTTTGTTTGCTGTTGATGTAGCCCTAAGCAGAGACTGGCGAAAATCACTTTCATGGAAAGGGGTAGCCAAGCTTCCAAAAAACTACGAGTTGCCTGAAATCTCAGAAAACATTTTTTCAACCAATCTTGATAATTCTTTCAGGTATTAATCAGTACCCCAAAACCACTTGGCTCATTAAATTTCGTTCTTTTAGGTTAAACCGTTCGTTTGCCGTACCGTTTTCATTTTTAGGTTTCACTCTGTTTTCTCCTATAGGAATACATGTATTTGGAACTCTAAATCAAACACGGTTTGTGCTAGCTCTTTGAAACTTGACACAAGAAAGCAGTTTCAAGTTCTATCTCTATGGTTTGTTTGCTGTTGATGTAGCACTAAGAAGATACTGGCGAAAATCACTTTCATGGAAAGGGGTTGCCAAGCTTCCAAAAACCTACGAGTTGCCTGAAATCTCAGCAAACATTTTTTCAACCAATCTTGATGATTCTTTCAGGTAATGATCAGTACACCAAAACCACTTGGCTCACCAAATTTCGTTCTTCTAGGTTAAACCGTTCGTTTGCAGTAACCGTTTTCATTTTTAGGTTTCACTCTCTTTTCTCCTATAGGAATACATGTATTTGGAACTCTAAATCAAACACGGTTTGTGCTAGCTCTTTGAAACTTGACATAAGAAAGCAGTTTCAAGTTCTATCTCTATTTTTTGTTTGTTGTTGATGTAGCCCTAAGCAGAGACTGGCGAAAAAACTTTCATGGAAAGGGGTTGCCAAGCTTAAATAAAACTACGAGTTGCATGAAATCTCAGCAAACATTTTTTCACCCAATCTTGATGATTCTTTCAGGTAATGATCAGTACACCAAAACCACTTGGCTCACCAAATTTCGTTCTTCTAGGTTAAACCATTCATTTGCAGTAACCATTTTCATTTTTAGGTTTCACTTTCTTTTCTACTATAGAGATACATGTATTTGGAACTCTAAATCAAACACGGTTAGTTCTAGCTCTTTGAAACTTGACA
The DNA here is from genome assembly GCF_052094955.1 of Ictidomys tridecemlineatus. Lineage (NCBI taxonomy): Eukaryota > Metazoa > Chordata > Mammalia > Rodentia > Sciuridae > Ictidomys > Ictidomys tridecemlineatus. Next base: position 78,083 of record NW_027521217.1, read on the forward strand.
CAAGAAAGCAGTTCGAAGTTCTATCTCTATGGTTTGTTTGCTATTGATGTAGCCCTAAGCAGAGACTGGTGAAAATCACTTTCATGGAAAGGGGTTGCCAAGCTTCCAAAAAACTACGAGTTGCCTGAAATCTCAGCAAACATTTTTTCAACCAATCTTGATGATTCTTTCAGGTAATGATCAGTACACCAAAACCACTTGGCTCACCAAGTTTCATTCTTCTAGGTTAAACCGTTCGTTTGCAGTAACCGTTTTCATTTTTAGGTTTCACTCTGTTTTCTCCTATAGGGATACATGTATTTGGAACTCTAAATAAAACACGGTTTGTGTTAGACGTTTGAAACTTGACACAAGAAAGCACTTTCAAGTTCTATCTCTATGGTTTGTTTGCTGTTGATGTAGCCCTAAGCAGAGACTGGCGAAAATCACTTTTTTGGAAAGGGGTTGCCAAGCTTCCAAAAAACTACGAGTTGCCTGAAATCTCAGCAAACATTTTTTCACCCAATCTTGATGATTCTTTCAGGCAATGATCATTACCCCAAATCCACTTGCCTCACCAAATTTCGTTCTTCTAGGTTAAACCGTTCGTTTGCAGTAAAGTTTTTCATTTTTAGGTTTCACTCTGTTTTCTCCTATAGGGATACATGTATTTGGAACTCTAAATCAAACACGGTTTGTGCTAGCTCTTTGAAACTTGACACAAGAAAGCAGTTTCAAGTTCTATCTCTATGGTTTATTTGTTGTTGATGTAGCCCTAAGCAGAGACTGGCGAAAACAACTTTCATGGAAAGGGGTTGCCAAGCTTCCAAAAAACTACGAGTTTCCAGAAATATCAGCCAACATTTCTTGACCCAATCTTGATGATTCTTTCAGGTAATGATCAGTACACTAAAACCACTTGGCTCACCAAATTTCGTTCTTCTAGGTTAAACCGTTCGTTTGCAGAAACCGTTTTCATTTTAGGTTTCACTCTGTTTTCTCCTATAGGGATACATATATTTGGGACTCTAAATGAAACATGGTTTGTGCTAGCTCTTTGAAACTTGACAAAGTGAAGCAGTTTCAAGTTCTATCTCTATGGTTTGTTGGCTGTTGATGTATCCCTAAGCAGAGACTGGCGAAAATCACTTTCATGGAAAAAGGTTGCCAAGCTTCCAAAAAACTACGAGTTGCCTGAAATCTCAGCAAACATTTTTTCACCCAATCTTGATGATTCTTTCAGGTAATGATCAGTACACCAAAACCACTTGGCTCACCAAATTTTGTTCTTCTAGGTTAAAACGTTCGTTTGCAGTAACCGTTTTCATTTTTAGGTTTCACTCTGGTTTCTCCTATAGGGATACATGTATATGGACACTATATCAAACACGGTTTTTGCTAGCTCTTTGAAACTTAACACAAGAAAGCAGTTTCAAGTTTTATCTCTATGGTTTGTTTGCTGTTGATGTAGCCCTAAAGAGACTGGCGAAAATCACTTTCTTGGAAAGGGGTTGCCGAGCTTTCAAAAAACTACGAGTTTCTTGAAATCTCAGCAAACATTTTTTCACCCAATCTTGATGATTCTTTCAAGTAATGATCAGTACACAAAACAACTTGGCTCACCAAATTTCGTTCTTCTAGGTTCAACCGTTCGTTTGCAGTAACCGTTTTCATTTTTAGGTTTCACTCTGTTTTCTTCTATAGGGATACATGTATTTGGAACTCTAAATCAAACACGGTTTGTGCTAGCTCTTTGAAACTTGACACAAGAAAGCAGTTTCAAGTTCTATCTCTATGGTTTATTTGTTGTTGATGTAGCCCTAAGCAGAGACTGGCGAAAACAACTTTCATGGAAAGGGGTTGCCAAGCTTCCAAAAAACTACGAGTTTCCAGAAATATCAGCCAACATTTCTTGACCCAATCTTGATGATTCTTTCAGGTAATGATCAGTACACTAAAACCACTTGGCTCACCAAATTTCGTTCTTCTAGGTTAAACCGTTCGTTTGCAGAAACCGTTTTCATTTTAGGTTTCACTCTGTTTTCTCCTATAGGGATACATATATTTGGGACTCTAAATGAAACATGGTTTGTGCTAGCTCTTTGAAACTTGACAAAGTGAAGCAGTTTCAAGTTCTATCTCTATGGTTTGTTGGCTGTTGATGTATCCCTAAGCAGAGACTGGCGAAAATCACTTTCATGGAAAAAGGTTGCCAAGCTTCCAAAAAACTACGAGTTGCCTGAAATCTCAGCAAACATTTTTTCACCCAATCTTGATGATTCTTTCAGGTAATGATCAGTACACCAAAACCACTTGGCTCACCAAATTTTGTTCTTCTAGGTTAAAACGTTCGTTTGCAGTAACCGTTTTCATTTTTAGGTTTCACTCTGGTTTCTCCTATAGGGATACATGTATATGGACACTATATCAAACACGGTTTTTGCTAGCTCTTTGAAACTTAACACAAGAAAGCAGTTTCAAGTTTTATCTCTATGGTTTGTTTGCTGTTGATGTAGCCCTAAAGAGACTGGCGAAAATCACTTTCTTGGAAAGGGGTTGCCGAGCTTTCAAAAAACTACGAGTTTCTTGAAATCTCAGCAAACATTTTTTCACCCAATCTTGATGATTCTTTCAAGTAATGATCAGTACACAAAACAACTTGGCTCACCAAATTTCGTTCTTCTAGGTTCAACCGTTCGTTTGCAGTAACCGTTTTCATTTTTAGGTTTCACTCTGTTTTCTTCTATAGGGATACATGTATTTGGAACTCTAAATCAAACACGGTTTGTGCTAGCTCTTTGAAACTTGACACAAGAAAGCAGTTTCAAGTTCTATCTCTATGAGTTGTTTGCTGTTGTTGTAGCCCTAAGCAGAGACTGGCGAAAATCACTTTCATGGAAAGGGGTTGCCAAGCTTCCAAAAAACTACGAGTTCCCTAAAATCTCAGCAAACATTTTTTCACCCAATCTTGATGATTCTTTCAGGTAATGTTCAGTACACCAAAACCACTTGGCTCACCAAATTTCGTTCTTCTAGGTTAAACCATTCGTTTACAGTAACCGTTTTCATTTTTAGTTATCACTCTGTTTTCTCCTATGCGGATACATGTATTTGGAACTCTTAATGAAACAAGGTTTGTGCTAGCTCTTTGAAACTTGACACAAGAAAGCAGTTTCAAGTTCTATCTCTATGGTTTGTTTGCTGTTGATGTTGCCCTAAGCAGAGACTGGCGAAAATCACTTTCATGGAAAGGGGTTGCCAAGCTTCCAAAAAACTATGAGTTGCCTGAAATCTCAGCAAACATTTTTTCACCCAATCTTGATGATTCTTTCAGGTAATGATCAGTACACCAAAACCACTTGGCTCACCAAATTTCATTCTTCTAGGTTAAACCATTCGTTTACAGTAACCGTTTTCATTTTTAGGTTTCACTCTGTTTTCTCCTATAGGGATACATGTATTTGGAACTCTAAATCAAACAAGGTTAGTGCTAGCTCTTTGAAACTTGACACAAGAAAGCAGTTTCAAGTTCGATCTCTATGGTTTGTTGGCTGTTGATGTACCAATAAGCAGAGACTGGCGAAAATCACTTTCAATGAAAGGGGTTGCCAAGCTTCCAAAAAACTACGAGTTTCCTGAAATCTCAGCAAACATTTTTTTCACCCAATCTTGATGATTCATTCAGGTAATTATCAGTACACCAAAACCACTTGGCCCACCAAATTTCGTTCTTCTAGGTTAAACCGTTCGTTTGCAGTAACCGCTTTCATTTTTAGGTTTCACTCAGTTTTCTCCTATAGGGATACATGTATTTGGAACTCTAAATGAAACAGGGTTTGTGCCTGCTCTTTGAAACTTGACACAATAAAGCAGTTTCAAGTTCTGTCTCTATGGTTTGTTGGCTGTTGATGTACCAATAAGCAGAGACTGACGAAAATCACTTTCAAGGAAAGGGGTTGCCAAGCTTCCAAAAAACTACGAGTTGCCTGAAATCTCAGCAAACATTTTTTCACCCAATCTTGATGATTCATTCAGGTAATGATGAGTACACCAAAACCACTTTGCCCACCAAATTTCGTTCTACTATGGAAAACCGTTCGTTTGCAGTAACCGTTTTCATTTTTAGGTTTCACTCTGTTTTCTCCTATAGGGATACATGTATTTGGAACTCTAAATCAAACACGGTTTGTGCTAGCTCTTTGAAACTTGACACAAGAAAGCAGTTTCAAGTTCTATCTCTATGGTTTGTTTGTTGTTGATGTAGCCCTAAGCAGAGACTGGCGAAAATCACTTTCATTGAAAGGGGTTGCCAAGCTTTCAAAAAACTAAAAGTTGCCTGAAATCTCAGAAAACATTTTTTCACCCAATCTTGATGATTTTTTCAGGTAATGATCAGTACACCAAAACCACTTGGCTCACCAAATTTCGTTCTTCTAGGTTAAACCGTTCGTTTTCAGTAACCGTTTTCATTTTTAGGTTTCACTCTGTTTTCTCCTATAGGGATATATGTATTTGGAACTCTAAATCAAACACGGTTTGTGCTAGCCCTTTGAAACTTGACACAAGAAAGCAGTTTCAAGTTCTATCTCTATGGTGTGTTTGCTGTTGATGTAGCCCTAAGCAGAGACTGGCGAAAATCACTTTCATGGAAAGGGGTTTCCAAGCTTCCAAAAAACTATGAGTTGCCTGAAATCTCAGCAAACATTTTTTCACCCAATCTTGATGATTCTTTCAGGTAATGATCAGTACACCAAAACCACTTGGCACACCAAATTTCGTTCTTCTAGGTTAAACCATTCGTTTACAGTAACCGTTTTCATTTTTAGGTTTCACTCTGTTTACTGCTATAGGGATACATGTATTTGGAACTCTAAATCAAACAAGGTTTGTGCTAGCTCTTTGAAACTTGACACAAGAAAGCAGTTTCAAGTTCGATCTCTATGGTTTGTTGGCTGTTGATGCAGCCCTAAGAAGAGACTGGCGAAAATCACTTTCATGGAAAGGGGTTGCCAAACTTCCAAAAAACTACGAGTTGCCTGAAATCTCAGCAAACATTTTTTCACCCAATCTTGATGATTCTTTCAGGTAATGATCAGTACACCAAAACCACTTGGCTCACCAAATTTCGTTCTTCTAGGTTAAACCGTTGGTTTGCAGTAACCGTATTCATTTGCAGGTTTCACTCTGTTCTCTCCTATAGGGATACATGTATTTGGAACTCTAAATCAAACACGGTTTGTGCTAGCTCTTTGAAACTTGACACAATAAAGCAGTTTCAAGTTCTATCTCTATGGTTTGTTTGCTGTTGATGTAGCCCTAAGCAGAGACTGGCTAAAATCACTTTCATTGAAACGGGTTGCTAAGCTTCCAAAAAACTACGAGTTGCCTGAAATCTTAGCCAACATTTTTTGACCCAATCTTGATGATTTTTTCAGGTAATGATCAGTACACCAAAACCACTTGGCTCACCAAATTTCGTTCTTCTAGGTTAAACCATTCGTTTACAATAACCGTTTTCGTTTTTAGGTTTCACTCTGTTTTCTCCTATAGGGATACATGTATTTGGAACTCTAAATCAAACAAGGTTTGTGCTAGCTCTTTGAAACTTGACACAAGAAAGCAGTTTTAAGTTCTATCTCTATGGTTTGTTTGTTGTTGATGTAGCCCTAAGCAGAGACTGGCGAAAATCACTTTCATGGAAAGGGGTTGCCAAGCTTCCAAAAAATTACGAGTTGCCTGAAATCTCAGAAAACATTTTTTCACCCAATCTTGATGATTCTTTCACCTAATGAACAGTACACCAAAACCACTTGGCTCACCAAATTTCGTTCTTCTAGGTTAAACCGTTCGTTTGCAGTAACCGCTTTCATTTTTAGGTTTCACTCAGTTTTCTCCTATAGGGATACATGTATTTGGAACTCTAAATGAAACACGGTTTGTGCCTGCTCTTTGAAACTTGACACAATAAAGCAGTTTCAAGTTCTGTCTCTATGGTTTGTTGGCTGTTGATGTACCAATAAGCAGAGACTGGCGAAAATCACTTTCAAGGAAAGGGGTTGCCAAGCTTCCAAAAAACTACGATTTGCCTGAAATCTCAGCAAACATTTTTTCACCCAATCTTGATGATTCATTCAGGTAATGATGAGTACACCAAAACCACTTTGCCCACCAAATTTCGTTCTTCTAGGTTAAACCGTTCGTTTGCAGTAACCGTTTTCATTTTTAGGTTTCACTCTGTTTTCTCCTATAGGGATACATGTATTTGGAACTCTAAATCAAACACGGTTTGTGCTAGCTCTTTGAAACTTGACACAAGAAAGCAGTTTCAAGTTCTATCTCTATGGTTTGTTTGTTGTTGATGTAGCCCTAAGCAGAGACTGGCGAAAATCACTTTCATGGAAAGGGGTTGCCAAGCTTTCAAAAAACTACAAGTTGCCTGAAATCTCAGAAAACATTTTTTGACCCAATCTAGATGATTTTTTCAGGTAATGATCAGTACACCAAAACCACTTGGCTCACCAAATTTCGTTCTTCTAGGTTAAACCGTTCGTTTGCAGTAACCGTTTTCATTTTTAGGTTTCACTCTGTTTTCTCCTATAGGGATATATGTATTTGGAACTCTAAATCAAACACGGTTTGTGCTAGCCCTTTGAAACTTGACACAAGAAAGCAGTTTCAAGTTCTATCTCTATGGTGTGTTTGCTGTTGATGTAGCCCTAAGCAGAGACTGGCGAAAATCACTTTCATGGAAAGGGGTTGCCAAGCTTCCAAAAAACTATGAGTTGCCTGAAATCTCAGCAAACATTTTTTCACCCAATCTTGATGATTCTTTCAGGTAATGATCAGTACACCAAAACCACTTGGCTCACCAAATTTCGTTCTTCTAGGTTAAACCATTCGTTTACAGTAACCGTTTTCATTTTTAGGTTTCACTCTCTTTTCTCCTATAGGAATACATGTATTTGGAACTCTAAATCAAACAAGGTTTGTGCTAGCTCTTTGAAACTTGACACAAGAAAGCAGTTTCAAGTTCGATCTCTATGGTTTGTTGGCTGTTGATGTACCAATAAGCAGAGACTAGCGAAAATCACTTTCATGGAAAGGGGTTGCCAAGCTTCCAAAAAAATACGAGTTGCCCTAAATCTCAGCAAACATTTTTTCACCCAATCTTGATGATTCATTCAGGTAATGATCAGTACACCAAAACTACTTGGCCCACCAAATTTCGTTCTTCTAGGTTAAACCGTTCGTTTGCAGTAACCGTTTTCATTTTTAGGTTTCACTCTGTTTTCTCCTATAGGGATACATGTATTTGGAACTCTAAATCAAACACGGTTTGTTCTAGCTCTTTGAAACTTGAAACAAAAAAGCAGTTTCAAGTTCTATCTTTATGGTTTGTTTGCTGTTGATGTAGCCCTAAGCAGAGACTTGCGAAAATCTCTTTAATGGAAAGGGGTTTCCAAGGTTCCAAAAAACTACGAGTTGCCTGATATCTCAGCAAACATTTTTTCACCCAATCTTGATGATTCTTTCAGGTAATGATCAGTACACCAAAACCACTTGGCTCACCAAATTTCATTCTTCTAGGTTAAACCATTCGTTTACAGTAACCGTTTTCATTTTTAGGTTTCACTCTGTTTTCTCCTATAGGGATACATGTATTTGGAACTCTAAATCAAACAAGGTTAGTGCTAGCTCTTTGAAACTTGACACAAGAAAGCAGTTTCAAGTTCGATCTCTATGGTTTGTTGGCTGTTGATGTACCAATAAGCAGAGACTGGCGAAAATCACTTTCAATGAAAGGGGTTGCCAAGCTTCCAAAAAACTACGAGTTTTCTGAAATCTCAGCAAACATTTTTTCACCCAATCTTGATGATTCATTCAGGTAATTATCAGTACAACAAAACCACTTGGCCCACCAAATTTCGTTCTTCTAGGTTAAACCGTTCGTTTGCAGTAACCGTTTTCGTTTTTAGGTTTCACTCTGTTTTCTCCTATAGGGATACATGTATTTGGAACTCTAAATCAAACAAGGTTTGTGCTAGCTCTTGGAAACTTGAAACAAGAAAGCAGTTTAAAGTTCTATTTTTATGGTTTGTTTGTTGTTGATGTAGTCCTAAGCAGAGACTGGCGAAAATCACTTTCATGGAAAGGGGTAGCCAAGCTTCCAAAAAACTACGAGTTGCCTGAAATCTCAGCAAACATTTTTTCACCCAATCTTGATGATTCATTCAGGTAATTATCAGTACACCAAAACCACTTGGCCCACCAAATTTCGTTCTTCTAGGTTAAACCGTTCGTTTGCAGTAACCGTTTTGGTTTTTAGGTTTCACTCTGTTTTCTCCTATAGGGATACATGTATTTGGAACTCTAAATCAAACACGGTTTGAACTAGCTCTTTGAAACTTGACACAATAAAGCAGTTTCAAGTTCTATCTCTATTGTTTGTTTGCTGTTGATGTAGCCCTAAGCAGAGACTGGCGAAAATCACTTTAATGGAAAGGGGTGCCAAGCTTCCAAAATACTACGAGTTGCCTGAAATCTCAGCAAACACTTTTTCACCCAATCTTGATGATTCTCTCAGTTAATGAACAGTACACCAAAATCATTTGCCTCACCAAATTTCGTTCATCTAGGTTAAACCTTTCGTTTGCAGTAACTGTTTTCATTTTTAGGTTTCACTCTGTTTTCCCCTATAGGGATACACGTATTTGGAACTCTAAATCAAACACGGTTTGTGCTAGCTCTTTGAAACTTGACACAAGAAAGCAGTTTCAAGTTCTATCTCTATGGTTTGTTTGCTGTTGATGTAGCCCTACGCAGAGACTGGCGAAAATCACTTTCATTGAAACGGGTTGCTAAGCTTCCAAAAAACTACGAGTTGCCTGAAATCTCAGCCAACATTTTTTGACCCAATCTTGATGATTTTTTCAGGTACTGATCAGTACACCAAAACCACTTGGCTCACCAAATTTCGTTCTTCTAGGTTAAACCATTCGTTTACAGTAACCGTTTTCATTTTTAGGTTTCACTCTGTTTTCTCCTATAGGGATACATGTATTTGGAACTCTAAATCAAACAAGATTTGTGCTAGCTCTTTGAAACTTGACACAATAAAGCAGTTTTAAGTTCTATCTCTATGGTTTGTTTGTTGTTGATGTAGCCCTAAGCAGAGACTGGCGAAAATCACTTTCATGGAAAGGGGTTGCCAAGCTTCCAAAAAATTGCGAGTTGCCTGAAATCTCAGAAAACATTTTTTCACCCAATCTTGATGATTCTTTCACGTAATGAACAGTACACCAAAACCACTTGGCTCACCAAATTTCGTTCTTCTAGGTTAAACCGTTCGTTTGCAGTAACCGCTTTCATTTTTAGGTTTCACTCAGTTTTCTCCTATAGGGATACATGTATTTGGAACTCTAAATGAAACAGGGTTTGTGCCTGCTCTTTGAAACTTGACACAATAAAGCAGTTTCAAGTTCTGTCTCTATGGTTTGTTGGCTGTTGATGTACCAATAAGCAGAGACTGACGAAAATCACTTTCAGGGAAAGGGGTTGCCAAGCTTCCAAAAAACTACGAGTTGCCTGAAATCTCAGCAAACATTTTTTCACCCAATCTTGATGATTCATTCAGGTAATGATGAGTACACCAAAACCACGTTGCCCACCAAATTTCGTTCTTCTAGGTAAAACCGTTCGTTTGCAGTAACCGTTTTCATTTTTAGGTTTCACTCTGTTTTCTCCTATAGGGATACATGTATTTGGAACTCTAAATCAAACACGGTTTGTGCTAGCCCTTTGAAACTTGACACAAGAAAGCAGTTTCAAGTTCTATCTCTATGGTTTGTTTGTTGTTGATGTAGCCCTAAGCAGAGACTGGCGAAAATCACTTTCATTGAAAGGGGTTGCCAAGCTTCCAAAAAACTAAAAGTTGCCTGAAATCTCAGAAAACATTTTTTCACCCAATCTTGATGATTTTTTCAGGTAATGATCAGTACACCAAAACCACTTGGCTCACCAAATTTCGTTCTTCTAGGTTAAACCGTTCGTTTGCAGTAACCGTTTTCATTTTTAGGTTTCACTCTGTTTTCTCCTATAGGGATATATGTATTTGGAACTCTAAATCAAACACGGTTTGTGCTAGCCCTTTGAAACTTGACACAAGAAAGCAGTTTCAAGTTCTATCTCTATGGTTTGTTTGCTGTTGATGTAGCCCTAAGCAGAGACTGGCGAAAATCACTTTCATGGAAAGGGGTTTCCAAGCTTCCAAAAAACTATGAGTTGCCTGAAATCTCAGCAAACATTTTTTCACCCAATCTTGATGATTCTTTCAGGTAATGATCAGTACACCAAAACCACTTGGCTCACCAAATTTCGTTCTTCTAGGTTAAACCATTCGTTTACAGTAACCGTTTTCATTTTTAGGTTTCACTCTGTTTTCTGCTATAGGGATACATGTATTTGGAACTCTAAATCAAACAAGGTTTGTGCTAGCTCTTTGAAACTTGACACAAGAAAGCAGTTTCAAGTTCGATCTCTATGGTTTGTTGGCTGTTGATGTAGCCCTAAGAAGAGACTGGCGAAAATCACTTTCATGGAAAGGGGTTGCCAAGCTTCCAAAAAACTACGAGGTGCCTGAAATCTCAGCAAACATTTTTTCACCCAATCTTGATGATTCTTTCAGGTAATGATCAGTACACCAAAACCACTTGGCTCACCAAATTTCGTTCTTCTAGGTTAAACCGTTCGTTTGCAGTAACTGTTTTCATTTTTAGGTTTCACTCTGTTTTCTCCTATAGGGATACATTCATTTGGAATTCTAAATCAAACACGGTTTGTTCTAGCTCTTTGAAACTTGACACAATAAAGCAGTTGCAAGTTCTCTCTCTATGGTTTGTTTGCTGTTGATGTAGCGCTAAGCAGAGACTGGCGAAAATCACTTTCATTTAAAGGTGTTGCCAAGCTTCCAAATGACTACGCGTTGCCTGAAATCTCAGCAAACCTTTTTTTCACCCAATCTTGATGATTCCTTCAGGTAATGATCAGTACACCAAAACCACTTGGCTCACCAAATTTCGTTCTCCTAGGTTTAACCGTTCGTTTGCAGTAACCGTTTTCATTTTTAGGTTTCACTCTGTTTTCTCCTATAGGGATACATGTATTTGGAACTCTAAATCAAACAAGGTTTGTGCTAGCTCTTTGAAACTTGACACAAGAAAGCAGTTTTAAGTTCTATCTCTATGGTTTGTTTGTTGTTGATGTAGCCCTAAGCAGAGACTGGCGAAAATCACTTTCATGGAAAGGGGTTGCCAAGCTTCCAAAAAATTACGAGTTGCCTGAAATCTCAGCAAACATTTTTTCACCCAATCTTGATGATTCTTTCACGTAATGAACAGTACACCAAAACCACTTGGCTCACCAAATTTCGTTCTTCTAGGTTAAACCGTTCGTTTGCAGTAACCGCTTTCATTTTTAGGTTTCACTCAGTTTTCTCCTATAGGGATACATGTATTTAGAACTCTAAATCAAACAAGGTTTGTGCTAGCTCTTGGAAACTTGAAACAAGAAAGCAGTTTAAAGTTCTATTTTTATGGTTTGTTTGTTGTTGATGTAGTCCTAAGCAGAGACTGGCGAAAATCACTTTCATGGAAAGGGGTAGCCAAGCTTCCAAAAAACTACGAGTTGCCTGAAATCTCAGCAAACATTTTTTCACCCAATCTTGATGATTCATTCAGGTAATTATCAGTACACCAAAACCACTTGGCCCACCAAATTTCGTTCTTCTAGGTTAAACCGTTCGTTTGCAGTAACCGTTTTCGTTTTTAGGTTTCACTCTGTTTTCTCCTATAGGGATACATGTATTTGGAACTCTAAATCAAACACGGTTTGAACTAGCTCTTTGAAACTTGACACAATAAAGCAGTTTCAAGTTCTATCTCTATTGTTTGTTTGCTGTTGATGTAGCCCTAAGCAGAGACTGGCGTAAATCACTTTAATGGAAAGGGGTGCCAAGCTTCCAAAATACTACGAGTTGCCTGAAATCTCAGCAAACACTTTTTCACCCAATCTTGATGATTCTCTCAGTTAATGAACAGTACACCAAAATCATTTGCCTCACCAAATTTCGTTCATCTAGGTTAAACCGTTCGTTTGCAGTAACTGTTTTCATTTTTAGGTTTCACTCTGTTTTCCCCTATAGGGATACACGTATTTGGAACTCTAAATCAAACACGGTTTGTGCTAGCTCTTTGAAACTTGACACAAGAAGGCAGTTTCAAGTTCTATCTCTATGGTTTGTTTGCTGTTGATGTAGCCCTACGCAGAGACTGGCGAAAATCACTTTCATTGAAACGGGTTGCTAAGCTTCCAAAAAACTACGAGTTGCCTGAAATCTCAGCCAACATTTTTTGACCCAATCTTGATGATTTTTTCAGGTACTGATCAGTACACCAAAACCACTTGGCTCACCAAATTTCGTTCTTCTAGGTTAAACCATTCGTTTACAGTAACCGTTTTCATTTTTAGGTTTCACTCTGTTTTCTGCTATAGGGATACATGTATTTGGAACTCTAAATCAAACAAGATTTGTGCTAGCTCTTTGAAACTTGACACAATAAAGCAGTTTTAAGTTCTATCTCTATGGTTTGTTTGTTGTTGATGTAGCCCTAAGCAGAGACTGGCGAAAATCACTTTCATGGAAAGGGGTTGCCAAGCTTCCAAAAAATTACGAGTTGCCTGAAATCTCAGAAAACATTTTTTCACCCAATCTTGATGATTCTTTCACGTAATGAACAGTACACCAAAACCACTTGGCTCACCAAATTTCGTTCTTCTAGGTTAAACCGTTCGTTCGCAGTAACCGCTTTCATTTTTAGGTTTCACTCAGTTTTCTCCTATAGGGATACATGTATTTGGAACTCTAAATGAAACAGGGTTTGTGCCTGCTCTTTGAAACTTGACACAATAAAGCAGTTTCAAGTTCTGTCTCTATGGTTTGTTGGCTGTTGATGTACCAATAAGCAGAGACTGGCGAAAATCACTTTCATGGAAAGGGGTTGCCAAGCTTCCAAAAAACTACGAGTTGCATGACATCTCAGCAAACATTTTTTCATCCAATCTTGATGATTCTTTCAGGTAATGATCAGTACACCAAAACCACTTGGCTCAAAAAATTTCGTTTTTCTAGGTTAAACCGTTCGTTTGCAGTAACCGTTTTCATTTTTATGTTTCACTCTGTTTTCTCCTATAGGGATACATGTATTTGGAACTCTAAATAAAACACGGTTTGTGCTAGCTCTTTGAAACTTGACACAATAAAGCAGTTTCAAGTTCTATCACTTTGGTTTGTTTGCTGTTGATGTAGCCCTAAGCAGAGACTGGCGAAAATCACTTTCATAGAAAGGGGTAGCCAAGCTTCCAAAAAACTACGAGTTTCCTGAAATCTCAGCAAACATTTTTTCACCCAATCTTGCTGATTCTTTCTGGTAATGATCAGTACACCAAACCACTTGTCTCACCAAATTTCGTTCTTCTAGGTTAAACCGTTCGTTTGCAGTAACCGTTTTCATTTTTAGGTTTCACTCTGTTTTCTCCTATAGGGATACATGTATTTGGAACTCTAAATTAAACACGGTTTGTGCTAGCTCTTTGAAACATGAGACAATAAAGCAGTTTCAAGTTCTATCTCTATGGTTTGTTTGCTGTTGATGTAGCCCTAAGCAGAGACTGGCGAAAATCACTTTCATGGAATGGGGTTGCCAAGCTTCCAAAAAACTACGAGTTGCATGAAATCTCAGCAAACATTTTTTCATCCAATCTTGATGATTCTTTCAGGTAATGATCAGTACACCAAAACCACTTGGCTCAACAAATTTCGTTTTTCTAGGTTAAACCGTTCGTTTGCAGTAACCGTTTTCATTTTTAGGTTTCACTCTGTTTTCTCCTATAGGGATACATGTATTTGAAACTCTAAATCAAACACGGTTTGTGTTAGCTCTTTCAAAATGACACAAGAAAGCAGTTTCAAGTTCTATCTCTATGGTTTGTTTACTGTTGATGTAGCCCTAAGCAGAGACAGGCGAAAATAACATCATGGAAAGGGGTTGCCAAGCATCCAAAAAACTACGAATTTCCTGAAATCTCAGCAAACATTTTTTCATCCAATCTTGATGATTCTTTCAGGTAATGATCAGTACACCAAAACTACTTGGCTCACCACATTTCGTTCTTCTAGGTTAAACCGTTCATTTGCAGTAACCGTGTTAATTTTTAGGTTTCACTCTGTTTTCTCCTATAGGGATACATGTATTTGGAACTCTAAATCAAACACGGTTTGTGCTAGCTCTTTGAAACTTGACACAAGAAAGCAGTGTCAAGTTCTATCTCTATGGTTTGTTTGCTGTTGATGTAGCCCTAAGCAGAGACTGGCGAAAATCACTTCCAGGGAAAGGGGTTGCCAAGCTTCCAAAAAACTACGAGTTGCCTGAAATCTCAGCAAATACTTTTTCACCCAATCTTGATGATTCTTTCAGGTAATGATCATTACACCAAAACCACTTGGCTCACCAAATTTCGTTTTTCTAGGTTAAACCGTTCGTTTGCAGTAACCGTTATTCATTTTCAGGTTTCACTCTATTTTCACCTATAGGGATACATGTATTTGGAACTCTAAATCAAACACGGTTTGTGCTAGCTCTTTGAAACTTGACACAATAAAGCAGTTTCAAGTGCTATCTCCATGGATTTTTTGCTGTTGATGTAGCCCTAAGCAGAGACTGGCGAAAATCACTTTCATGGAAAGGGGTTGCCAAGCTTCCAAAAAACTACGAGTTGCCTGAAATCTCAGCAAACATTTTTTCACCCAATCTTGATGATTCTTTTAGGTAATGATCAGTACACCAAAACCACTTGGCTCACCAAATTTCGTTTCTTCTAGGTTAAACCGTTCGTTTGCAGTAACCGTTTTCATTTTTAGGTTTCACTCTGTTTTCTCCTATAGGGATACATGTATTTGGAACTCTAAATCAAACACGGTTTGTGCTAGCTCTTTGAAACTTGACACAAGAAAGCAGTTTCAAGTTCTATCTCTATGGTTTGTTTGTTGTTGATGTATCCCTAAGCAGAGACTGGCGAAAATCACTTTCATGGAAGGGGTTGCCAAGCTTTCAAAAAAACTACAAGTTGCCTGAAATCTCAGAAAACATTTTTTGACCCAATCTTGATGATTTTTTCAGGTAATGATCAGTACACCAAAACCACTTGGCTCACCAAATTTCGTTCTTCTAGGTTAAACCGTTCGTTTGCAGTAACCGTTTTCATTTTTAGGTTTCACTCTGTTTTCTCCTATAGGGATATATGTATTTGGAACTCTAAATCAAACACGGTTTGTGCTAGCCCTTTGAAACTTGACACAAGAAAGCAGTTTCAAGTTCTATCTCTATGGTGTGTTTGCTGTTGATGTAGCCCTAAGCAGAGACTGGCGAAAATCACTTTCATGGAAAGGGGTGCCAAGCTTCCATAATACTACGAGTTGCCTGAAATCTCAGCAAACACTTTTTCACCCAATCTTGATGATTCATTCAGTTAATGATCAGTACACCAAAACCACTTGGCTCACCAAATTTCATTCTTCTAGGTTAAACCATTCGTTTACAGTAACCGTTTTCATTTTTAGGTTTCACTCTGTTTTCTCCTATAGGGATACATGTATTTTGAACTCTAAATCAAACAAGGTTTGTGCTAGCTCTTTGAAACTTGACACAAGAAAGCAGTTTCAAGTTCTATCTCTATGGTTTGTTTGTTGTTGATGTACCCCTAAGCAGAGACTGGCGAAAATCACTTTCATGGAAAGGGGTAGCCAAGCTTCCAAAAAACTACGAGTTGCCTGAAATCTCAGCAAACATTTTTTCACCCAATCTTGATGATTCATTCAGTTAATGATCAGTACACCAAAACCACTTGGCCCACCAAATTTCGTTCTTCTAGGTTAAACCGTTCTTTTGCAGTAACCGTTTTCATTTTTAGGTTTCACTCTGTTTTCTCCTATAGGGATACATGTATTTGGAACTCTAAATCAAACACGGTTTGAACTAGCTGTTTGAAACTTGACACAATAAAGCAGTTTCAAGTTGTATCTCTATGGTTTGTTTGCGGTTGATGTAGCCCTAATCAGAGACTGTCGAAATTCACTTTCATGGAAAGGGGTGCCAAGCTTCCATAATACTACGAGTTGCCTGAAATCTCAGCAAACACTTTTTCACCCAATCTTGATGATTCATTCAGTTAATGATCAGTACACCAAAACCACTTGGCCCACCAAATTTCTTTCTTCTAGGTTAAACCGTTCGTTTGCAGTAACCATTATTTATTTTTAGGTTTCACTCTGTTTTCTCCTATAGGGATACATGTATAAGGAACTCTAAATCAAACACGGTTTGTGCCAGCTCTTGGAAACTTGACACAAGAAAGTAGTTTCAAGTTCTATCTCTATGGTTTGTTTGCTGTTTATGTAGTCCTAAGCATAGACTGGCGAAAATCACTTTCATGGAAAGGGCCTGCCAAGCTTCCAAAAAACTACGAGTTGCCTAAAATCTCAGCAAACATTTTTTCACCCAATCTTGATGATTCTTTCAGGTAATGATCAGTACACCAAAACCACTTGGCTCACCAAATTTCGTTTTTCTAGGTTAAACCCTTCGTTTGCAGTAACCGTTTTCATTTTTAGGTTTCACTCTGTTTTCTCCTATAGGGATACATGTATTTGGAACTCTAAATCAAACACGGTTTGTGCTAGCTCTTTGAAACTTGACACAACAAAGCAGTTTCAAGTTCTATCTCTATGGTTTGTTTGCTGTTGATGTAGCCCTAAGCAGAGACTGGCGACAATCACTTTCATAGAAAGGGGTTGCCAAGCTTCCAAAAAACTACGAGTTCCCTGAAATCTCAGCAAACATTTTTTCACCCAATCTTGATGATTCTTTCAGGTAATTATCAGTACACCAAAACCACTTGGCTCACCAAATTTTGTTCTTCTAGGTTAACCGTTCGTTTGCAGTAACCGTTTTCATTTTTAGGTTTCACTCTGTTTTCTCCTATAGGGATACATGTATTTGGAACTCTAAATCAAACACGGTTTGTGCTAGCCCTTTGAAACTTGACGCAAGAAAGCAGTTTCAAGTTCTACCTCTATGGTTTGTTTGCTGTTGATGTAGCCCTAAGCCGAGACTGGCAAAAATCACTTTCATGGAAACGGGTTGCTAAGCTTCCAAAAAACTACGAGTTGCCTGAAATCTCAGCAAACATTTTTTGACCCAATCTTGATGATTCTTTCAGGTAATGATCAGTACACCAAAACTACTTGGCTCACCAAATATCTTTCTTCCAGGTTAAACCGTTCGTTTGTAGTAACCGTTTTCATTTTTAGGTTTCACTCTTTTTTCTCCTATAGGGATACATGTATTTAAAACTCTAAATCAAACACGGTTTGTGCAAGCTCTTTGAAACTTGACACAATAAAGCAGTTTCAAGTTCTATCTCTATGGTTTGTTTGCTGTTGATGTAGCCCTAAGCAGAGACTTGCGAAAATCACTTTCATGGAAACGGGTTGCTAAGCTTCCAAAAAACTACGAGTTGCCTGAAATTTCAGCCAACATTTTTTCACCCAATCTTGATGATTCTTTCAGGTAATGATCAGTACAGCAAAACTACTTGGCTCACCAAATTTCTTTCTTCTAGGTTTAACCGTTCGTTTGCAGTAACCGTTTTCATTTTTAGGTTTCACTCTGTTTTCTCCTATAGGGATACATGTATTTGGAACTCTAAATCAAACACGGTTTGTGCTAGCTCTTTGAAACTTGACACAAGAAAGCAGTTTCAAGTTCTATCTCTATGGTTTGTTTGCTGTTGATGTAGCCCTAAGCAGAGACTGGCGAAAATCATTTTCATGGAAAAAGGTTGCCAAGCTTCCAAAAAAATTCGAGTTGCCTGAAATCTCAGCCAACATTTTTTTACCCAATCTTGATGATTCTTTCAGGTAATGATCAGTACACCAAAACCACTTGGCTCACCAAATTTCGTTCTTCTAGGTTAAACCGTTCGTTTGCAGTAACCGTTTTCATTTTTAGGTTTCACTCTGTTTTCTCCTATAGGGATACATGTATTTGGAACTCTAAATCAAACACGGTTTGTGCTAGCTCTTTGAAACTTGACACAAGAAAGCAGTTTCAAGTTCTATCTCTATGGTTTGTTTGCTGTTGATGTAGCCCTAAGCAGAGACTGGCGAAAATCACTTTCATGGCAAGGGGTTGCCAAGCTTCCAAAAAACTACGAGTTTCCTGAAATCTCAGCAAACATTTTTTCACCCAATCTTGATGATTCTTTCAGGTAATGATCAGTACACCAAAACCACTTGGCTCACCAAATTTCGTTCTTCTAGGTTAAACCGTTCGTTTGCAGTAACCGTTTTCATTTTTAGGTTTCACTCTGTTTTCTCCTATAGGGATACATGTATTTGGAACTCTAAATCAAACACGGTTTGTGCTAGCTCTTTGAAACTTGACACAAGAAAGCAGTTTCAAGTTCTATCTCTATGGTTTGTTTGCTGTTGATGTAGCCCTAAGCAGAGACTGGCGAAAATCACTTTCATGGCAATGGGTTGCCAAGCTTCCAAAAAACTACGAGTTTCCTGAAATCTCAGCAAACATTTTTTCACCCAATCTTGATGATTCTTTCAGGTAATGATCAGTACACCAAAACCACTTGGCTCACCCAAATTTCGTTCTTCTAGGTTAAACCGTTCCTTTGCAGTAACCGTTTTCATTTTTAGGTTTCACTCTGTTTTCTCCTATAGGGATACATGTATTTGGAACTCTAAATCAAACACGGTTTGTGCTAGCTCTTCGAAACTTGACACAACAAAGCAGTTTCAAGTTCTATCTCTATGGTTTGTTTGCTGTTGATGTAGCCCTAAGCAGAGACTGGCAAAAATCACTTTCATAGAAAGGGGTTGCCAAGCTTCCAAAAAACTACGAGTTGCCTGAAATCTCAGCAAATATTTTTTCACCCAATCTTGATGATTCTATCAGGTAATTATCAGTACACCAAAACCACTTGGCTCACCAAATTTCGTTCTTTTAGGTTAACCGTTCGTTTGCAGTAACCGTTTTCATTTTTAGGTTTCACTCTGTTTTCTCCTATAGGGATACATGTATTTGGAACTCTAAATCAAACACGGTTTGTGCTAGCCCTTTGAAACTTGACGCAAGAAAGCAGTTTCAAGTTCTACCTCTATGGTTTGTTTGCTGTTGATGTAGCCCTAAGCCGAGACTGGCAAAAATCACTTTCATGGAAACGGGTTGCTAAGCTTCCAAAAAACTACGAGTTCCTGAAATCTCAGCAAACATTTTTTGACCCAATCTTGATGATTCTTTCAGGTAATGATCAGTACACCAAAACTACTTGGCTCACCAAATTTCTTTCTTCCAGGTTAAACCGTTCGTTTGTAGTAACCGTTTTCATTTTTAGGTTTCACTCTTTTTTCTCCTATAGGGATACATGTATTTAAAACTCTAAATCAAACACGGTTTGTGCAAGCTCTTTGAAACTTGACACAATAAAGCAGTTTCAAGTTCTATCTCTATGGTTTGTTTGCTGTTGATGTAGCCCTAAGCAGAGACTTGCGAAAATCACTTTCATGGAAAGGGGTTGACACGCTTCCAAAAAACTACGAGTTGCCTGAAATCTCAGCCAACATTTTTTCACCCAATCTTGATGATTCTTTCAGGTAATGATCAGTACACCAAAACTACTTGGCTCACCAAATTTCTTTCTTCTAGGTTTAACCGTTCGTTTGCAGTAACCGTTTTCATTTTTAGGTTTCACTCTGTTTTCTCCTATAGGGATACATGTATTTGGAACGCTAAATCAAACACGGTTTGTGCTAGCTCTTTGAAACTTGACACAAGAAAGCAGTTTCAAGTTCTATCTCTATGGTTTGTTTGCTGTTGATGTAGCCCTAAGCAGAGACTGGCGAAAATCATTTTCATGGAAAAAGGTTGCCAAGCTTCCAAAAAACTACGAGTTGCCTGAAATCTCAGCAACATTTTTTCACCCAATCTTGATGATTCTTTCAGGTAATGATCAGTACACCAAAACCACTTGGCTCACCAAATTTCGTTCTTCTAGGTTAAACCGTTCGTTTGCAGTAACCGTTTTCATTTTTAGGTTTCACTCTGTTTTCTCCTATAGGGATACATGTATTTGGAACTCTAAATCAAACACGGTTTGTGCTAGCTCTTTGAAACTTGACACAAGAAAGCAGTTTCAAGTTCTATCTCTATGGTTTGTTTGCTGTTGATGTAGCCCTAAGCAGAGACTGGCGAAAATCACTTTCATGGCAAGGGGTTGCCAAGCTTCCAAAAAACTACGAGTTTCCTGAAATCTCAGCAAACATTTTTTCACCCAATCTTGATGATTCTTTCAGGTAATGATCAGTACACCAAAACCACTTGGCTCACCAAATTTCGTTCTTCTAGGTTAAACCGTTCGTTTGCAGTAACCGTTTTCATTTTTAGGTTTCACTCTGTTTTCTCCTATAGGGATACATGTATTTGGAACTCTAAATCAAACACGGTTTATGTTAGCTCTTTGAAATTTGACAAAATAAAGCAGTTTCAAGTTCTATCTCTATGGTTGGTTTGCTGTTGATGTAGCCCTAAGCAGAGACTGGCGAAAATCACTTTCATGGAAAAGGGTAGCCAAGCTTCCAAAAAAACTACGAGTTGCCTGAAATCTCAGCAAACACTTTTTCACCCAATCTTGATGATTCTTTCAGGTAATGATCAGTACACCAAAAGCACTTGGCTCACAAAATTTTGTTCTTTAGGTTAAACTGTTCGTTTGCAGTAACCGTTTTTCATTTTTAGGTTTCACACTGTTTTCTCCTAAAGGGATACATGTATTTGGAACTCTAAATCAAGCACGGTTTGTGCTAGCTCTTTGAAACTTGACACAATAAAGCAGTTTCAAGTTCTATTTCTATGGTTTGTTTGCTGTTGATGTAGCCCTAAGCAGAGACTGGCGAAAATCACTTTAATGAAAAGGGGTTGCCAAGCTTCCAAAAAACTACGATTTGCCTGAAATCTCAGCAAACATTTTTTCACCCAATCTTGATGATTCTTTCAGGTAATGATCAGTACAGCAAAAGCACTTGGCTCACAAAATTTTGTTCTTCTAGGTTAAACCGTTCGTTTGCAGTAACCGTTTTCACTTTTAGGTTTCACTCTGTTTTCTCCTATAGGGATACATGTATTTTGAACTCTAAATCAAACACGGTTTGTGCTAGCTGTTTGAAACTTGACACAAGAAAGCAGTTTCAAGTTCTATCTCTATGGTTTGTTTGCTGTTGATGTAGCCCTAAGCAGAGACTGGCGAAAATCATTTTCATGGAAAGGGGTTGCCAAGCTTCCAAAAAACTACGAGTTGCCTGAAATCTCACCCAACATTTTTTGACCCAATCTTGATGATTCTTTCAGGTAATGATCAGTACACCAAAACTACTTGGCTCACCAAATTTTGTTCTTCTAGGTTAAACCGTTGGCAGTAACCGTTTTCATTTTTAGGTTTCACTCTGTTTTCTCCTATAGGGATACATGTATTTGGAACTCTAAATCAAACACGGTTTGTGCTAGCTCTTTGAAACTTGACACAATAAAGCAGTTTCAAGTTCTATCTCTATGGTATGTGTGCTGTTGATGTAGCCCTAAGCAGAGACTGGCGAAATTCACTTTCATGGAAAGGGGTTGCCAAGCATCCAAAAAACTACGAGTTGCCTGAAATCTCAGCAAACAATTTTTCACCCAATCTTGATGATTCTTTCAGGTAATGATCAGTACACCACACCAAAACCACTTGGCTCACCAAATTTCGTTCTTCTAGATTAAACCGTTCGTTTGCAGTAACCGTTTTCATTTTTAGGTTTCACTCTGTTTTCTCCTATAGGGATACATGTATTTGGAACTCTAAATCAAACACGGTTTGTGCTAGCTCTTTGAAACTTGACACAAGAGAGAAGTTTCAAGTTGTATCTCTATGGTTTGTTTGCTGTTGATGTAGCCCTAAGCAGAGACTGGCGAAAATCACTTTCATGGAAAGGGGTTTCCAAGCTTCCAAAAAACTACGAGTTGCCTGAAATCTGAGCAAACATTTTTTTACCCAATCTTGATGATTCTTTCAGGTAATGATCAGTACACCAAAACCACTTGGCTCACCAAATTTCGTTCTTCTAGGTTAAACCTTTCGTTTGCAGTAACCGTTTTCATTTTTAGGTTTCACTCTGTTTTCTCCTATAGGGATACATGTATTTGGAACTCTAAATCAAACACGGTTTGTGCTAGCTCTTTGAAACGTGACACAAGAAAGCAATTTCAAGTTCTATCTCTATGGTTTGTTTGCTGTTGATGTAGCCCTAAGCAGAGACTGGCGAAAATCACTTTCATGTAAAGGGGTTGCCAAGCTTCCAAAAAATTACGAGTTGCCTGAAATCTCAGCAAACATTTTTCACCCAATCTTGATGATTCTTTCAGGTAATGATCAGTACACCAAAACCACTTGGCTCACCAAATTTTGTTCTTCTAGATTAAACCGTTCGTTTGCAGTAACCGTTTTCATTTTTAGGTTTCACTCTGTTTTCTCCTATAGGAATACATGTATTTGGAACACTAAATCAAACACGGTTTGTGCTAGCTCTTTGAAACTTGACACAATAAAGCAGTTTCAAGTTCTATCTCTATGGTTTGTTTTCTGTTGATGTAGCCCTAAGCAGAGACTGGCGAAAATTACTTTCATGGAAAGGGTTGCCAAGCTTCCAAAAAACTACGAGTTCCCTGAAATCTCAGCAAACATTTTTTCACCCAATCTTGATGATTCTTTCAGGTAATGATCAGTACACCAAAACCACTTGGCTCACCAAATTTCGTTCTTCTAGGTTAAACCGTTCGTTTGCAGTAACCGTTTTCATTTTTAGGTTTCACTCTGTTTTCTCCTATAGGGATACATGTATTTGGAACTCTAAATCAAACACGGTTTATGTTAGCTCTTTGAAACTTGACACAAGAAAGCAGTTTCAAGTTCTATCTCTATGGTTTGTTTGCTGTTGATGTAGCCCTAAGCAGAGACTGGCGAAAATCACTTTCATGGAAAGGGGTTGCCAAGCTTCCAAAAAACTACGAGTTCCCTGAAATCTCAGCAAATATTTTTTCACCCAATCTTGATGATTCTTTCAGGTAATGATCAGTACACCAAAACCACTTGGCTCACCACATTTCGTTCTTCTAGGTTAAACCGTTCGTTTGCAGTAACCGTTTTCATTTTTAGGTTTCACTCTGTTTTCTCCTATAGGGATACATGTATTTGGAACTCTAAATCAAGCACGGTTTGTGCTAGCTCTTTGAAACTTGACACAATAAAGCAGTTTCAAGTTCTATTTCTATGGTTTGTTTGCTGTTGATGTAGCCCTAAGCAGAGACTGGCGAAAATCACTTTAATCAAAAGGGGTTGCCAAGCTTCCAAAAAACTACGAGTTGCCTGAAATCTCAGCAAACATTTTTTCACCCAATCTTGATGATTCTTTCAGGTAATGATTAGTACCCCAAAACCACTTGGCTCACCAAATTTCGTTCTTGTAGGTTAAACCGTTCTTTTGCAGTAACCGTTTTCATTTTTAGGTTTCACTCTGTTTTCTCCTATAGGGATACATGTATTTGGAACTCTAAATCAAACACGGTTTGTGCTAGCTCTTTGAAACTTGACACAAGAAAACAGTTTCAAGTTCTATCTCTATGGTTTGTTTGCTGTTGATGTAGCCCTAAGCAGAGACTGGTGAAAATCACTTTTCATTGAAACGGGTTGCCAAGCTGCCAAAAAACTACGAGTTGCCGGAAATCTCAGCAAATATTTTTTCACCCAATCTTGATGATTCTTTCAGGTAATGATCAGTACACCAAAACCAATTGGCTCACCAAATTTCGTTCTTCTAGGTTAAACCGTTCGTTTGCAGTAACCGTTTTCAGTTTTAGGTTTCACTCTGTTTTCTCCTATAGGGATACATGTATTTGGAACTCTAAATCAAACACGGTTTATGTTAGCTCTTTGAAACTTGACACAAGAAAGCAGTTTCAAGTTCTATCTCTATGGTTTGTTTGCTGTTGATGTAGCCCTAAGCAGAGACTGGCGAAAATCACTTTCATGGAAAGGGGTTGCCAAGCTTCCAAAAAACTACGAGTTGCCTGAAATCTCAGCAAACATTTTTTCACCCAATCTTGATGATTCTTTCAGGTAATGATCAGTACACCAAAACCACTTGGCTCACCAAGTTTCGTTCTTCTAGGTTAAACCGTTCGTTTGCAGTAACCGTTTTCATTTTTAGGTTTCACTCTGTTTTCTCCTATAGAGATACATGTATAAGGAACTCTAAATCAAACACTATTTGTGCTAGCTGTTTGAAACTTGACACAAGAAAGCAGTTTCAAGTTCTATTTTTATGGTTTGTTTGCTGTTGATGTAGCCCTAAGCAGAGACTGGCGAAAATCACTTTCATGGAAAGGGGTTGCCAAGTTTCCAAAAAACTACGAGTTGCCTGAAATCTCAGCAAACAATTTTTCACCCAATCTTGATGATACTTTCAGGTAATGATCAGTACACCAAAACCACTTGGCTCACCAAATTTCGTTCTTCTAGGTTAAACCCTTCGTTTGCAGTAACCGTTTTCATTTTTAGGTTTCACTCTGTTTTCTCCTATAGGGATAGATGTATTTGGAACTCTAAATCAAACACGGTTTGTGCTAGCTCTTTGAAACTTGACACAAGAGAGAAGTTTCAAGTTGTATCTCTATGGTTTGTTTGCTGTTGATGTAGCCCTAAGCAGAGACTGGCGAAAATCACTTTCATGGAAAGGGGTTGCCAAGCTTCCAAAAAACTACGAGTTGCCTGAAATCTCAGCAAACATTTTTTTACCCAATCTTGATGATTCTTTCAGGTAATGATCAGGACACCAAAACCACTTGGCTCACCAAATTTCGTTTTCTAGGTTAATCCGTTCGTTTGCAGTAACCGTTTTCATTTTTAGGTTTCACTCTGTTTTCTCCTATAGGGATACATGTATTTGGAACTCTAAATCAAACACGGTTTGTGCTAGCTCTTTGAAACTTGACACAAGAAAGCAGTTTCAAGTTCTATCTCTATGGTTTGTTTGCTGTTGATGTAGCCCTAAGCAGAGACTGGCGAAAATCACTTTCATGGAAAGGGGTTGCCAAGCTTCCAAAAAAATTCGAGTTGCCTGAAATCTCAGCAAACATTTTTTCACCCAACCTTGATGATTCTTTCAGGTAATGATCAGTACACCAAAAGCACTTGGCTCACAAAATTTTGTTCTTTAGGTTAAACTGTTCGTTTGCAGTAACCGTTTTCATTTTTAGGTTTCACACTGTTTTCTCCTATAGGGATACATGTATTTGGAACTCTAAATCAAACACGGTTTGTGCTAGCTCTTTGAAACTTGACACAATAAAGCAGTTTCAAGTTCTATCTCTATGGTTTGTTTACTGTTGATGTAGCCCTAAGCAGAGACTGGCGAAAATCACTTTCATGGAAAGGGGTTGCCAAGCTTCCAAAAAATTACGAGTTGCCTGAAATCTCAGCAAACATTTTTCACCCATTCTTGATGATTCTTTCAGGTAATGGTCAGTACACCAAAACCAGTTGGCTCACCAAATTTCGTTCTTCTTGGTTAAACCGTTCGTTTGCAGTAACCGTTTTCATTTTTAGGTTTCACTCTCTTTTCTCCTATAGGAATACATGTATTTGGAACTCTAAATCAAGCACGGTTTGTGCTAGCTCTTTGAAACTTGACACAATAACCAGTTTCAAGTTCTATTTCTATGGTTTGTTTGCTGTTGATGTAGCCCTAAGCAGAGACTGGCGAAAATCACTTTAATCAAAAGGGGTTGCCAAGCTTCCAAAAAACTACGAGTTGCCTGAAATCTCAGCAAACATTTTTTCACCCAATCTTGATGATTCTTTCAGGTAATGATCAGTACAGCAAAAGCACTTGGCTCACAAAATTTTGTTCTTCTAGGTTAAACCGTTCGTTTGCAGTAACCGTTTTCATTTTTAGGTTTCACTCTGTTTTCTCCTATAGGGATACATGTATTTTGAACTCTAAATCAAACACGGTTCGTGCTAGCTCTTTGAAACTTGAAACAATAAAGCAGTTTCAAGTTCTATCTCTATGGTTTGTTTGCTGTTGATGTAGCCCTAAGCAGAGACTGGCGAAAATCACTTTCATGGAAAGGGGTTGCCAAGCTTCCAAAAAACTACTAGTTGCCTGAAATCTGAGCAAACATTTTTTCACCCAATCTTGATGATTCTTTCAGGTAATGATCAGTACACCAAAACCACTTGGCTCACCAAATTTCGTTCTTCTAGGTTAAAACTTTCGTTTGCAGTAACCGTTTTCATTTTTAGGTTTCATTGTGTTTTCTCCTATAGGGATACATGTATTTGCAACTGTAAATCAAACAGGGTTTGTGCTAGCTGTTTGAAACTTGACACAAGAAAGCAGTTTCAAGTTCTATCTCTATGGTTTGTTTGCTGTTGATGTAGCCCTAAGCAGAGACTGGCGAAAATCATTTTCATGGAAAAAGGTTGCCAAGCTTCCAAAAAACTACGAGTTGCCTGAAATCTCAGCAAACATTTTTTGACCCAATCTTGATGATTCTTTCAGGTAATGATCAGTACACCAAAACTACTTGGCTCACCAAATTTCGTTCTTCTAGGTTAAACCGTTCGTTTGCAGTAACCGTTTTCATTTTTAGGTTTCACTCTGTTTTCTCCTATAGAAATACATGTATTTGGAACTCTAAATCAAACACGGTTTGTGCTAGCTCTTTGAAACTTGACACAAGAAAGCAGTTTCGAGTTCTATCTCTATGGTATGTGTGCTGTTGATGTAGCCCTAAGCAGAGACTGGCGAAATTCACTTTCATGGAAAGGGGTGGCCAAGCTTCCAAAAAAGTTCAAGTTGCCTAAAATCTCAGCAAACATTTTTTCACCCAATCTTGATGATTCTTTCAGGTAATGATCAGTACACCAAAACCACATGGCTCACCAAATTTCGTTCTTCTAGGTTAAACCGTTCGTTTGCAGTAACCGTTTTCATTTTTAGGTTTCACTCTGTTTTCTCCTATAGAGATACATTTATAAGGAACTCTAAATCAAACACGGTTTGTGCTAGCTGTTTGAAACTTGACACAAGAAAGCAGTTTCAAGTTCTATTTCTATGGTTTATTTGCTGTTGATGTAGCCCTAAGCAGAGACTGGCGAAAATCACTTTCATGGAAAGGGGTTGCCAAGCTTCCAAAAAACTACGAGTTGCCTGAAATCTCAGCAAACAATTTTTCACCCAATCTTGATGATTCTTTCAGGTAATGATCAGTACACCAAAACCACTTGGCTCACCAAATTTCGTTCTTCTAGGTTAAACCCTTCGTTTGCAGTAACCGTTTTCATTTTTAGGTTTCACTCTGTTTTCTCCTATAGGGATAGATGTATTTGGAACTCTAAATCAAACACGGTTTGTGCTAGCTCTTTGAAACTTGACACAAGAGAGAAGTTTCAAGTTGTATCTCTATGGTTTGTTTGCTGTTGATGTAGCCCTAAGCAGAGACTGGCGAAAATCACTTTCATGGAAACGGGTTGCTAAGCTTCCAAAAAACTACGAGTTGCCTGAAATCTCAGCAAATATTTTTTGACCCAATCTTGATGATTCTTTCAGGTAATGATCAGTACACCAAAACTACTTGGCTCACCAAATTTCTTTCTTCCAGGTTAAACCGTTCGTTTGTAGTAACCGTTTTCATTTTTAGGTTTCACTCTTTTTTCTCCTATAGGGATACATGTATTTAAAACTCTAAATCAAACACGGTTTGTGCTAGCTCTTTGAAACTTGACACAATAAAGCAGTTTCAAGTTCTATCTCTATGGTTTGTTTGCTGTTGATGTAGCCCTAAGCAGAGACTTGCGAAAATCACTTTCATGGAAAGGGGTTGACACGCTTCCAAAAAACTACGAGTTTCCTGAAATCTCAGCTAACATTTTTTCACCCAATCTTGATGATTCTTTCAGGAAATGATCAGTACACCAAAACAACTTGGCTCACCAAATTTCGTTCTTCTAGGTTAAACCCTTCGTTTGCAGTAACCGTTTTCATTTTTAGGTTTCACTCTGTTTTCTCCTATAGGGATACATGTATTTGGAACTCTAAATCAAACACGGTTTGTGCTAGCTCTTTGAAACTTGACACAAGAAAGCAGTTTCAAGTTCTATCTCTATGGTTTGTTTGCTGTTGATGTAGCCCTCAGCAGAGACTGGCGAAAATCACTTTCATGGCAAGGGGTTGCCAAGCTTCCAAAAAACTACGAGTTGCCTGAAATCTCAGCAAACATTTTTTCACCCAATCTTGATGACTCTTTCAGGTAATGATCAGTACACCAAAACCACTTGGCTCACCAAATTTCGTTCTTGTAGGTTAAACCGTTCTTTTGCAGTAACCGTTTTCATTTTTAGGTTTCACTCTGTTTTCTCCTATAGGGATACATGTATTTGGAACTCTAAATCAAACACGGTTTGTGCTAGCTCTTTGAAACTTGACACAAGAAAGCAGTTTCAAGTTCTATCTCTATGGTTTGTTTGCTGTTGATGTAGCCCTAAGCAGAGACTGGTGAAAATCACTTTCATTGAAACGGGTTGCCAAGCTGCCAAAAAACTACGAGTTGCCGGAAATCTCAGCAAATATTTTTTCACCCAATCTTGATGATTCTTTCAGGTAATGATCAGTACACCAAAACCAATTGGCTCACCAAATTTCGTTCTTCTAGGTTAAACCGTTCGTTTGCAGTAACCGTTTTCATTTTTAGGTTTCACTCTGTTTTCTCCTATAGGGATACATGTATTTGGAACTCTAAATCAAACACGGTTTATGTTAGCTCTTTGAAACTTGACACAAGAAAGCAGTTTCAAGTTCTATCTCTATGGTTTGTTTGCTGTTGATGTAGCCCTAAGCAGAGACTGGCGAAAATCACTTTCAAGGAAAGGGGTGGCCAAGCTTCCAAAAAACTACGAGTTCCCTGAAATCTCAGCAAATATTTGTTCACCCAATCTTGATGATTCTTTCAGGTAATGATCAGTACACCAAAACCACATGGCTCACCAAATTTCGTTCTTCTAGGTTAAACCGTTCGTTTGCAGTAACCGTTTTCATTTTTAGGTTTCACTCTGTTTTCTCCTATAGAGATACATGTATAAGGAACTCTAAATCAAACACGGTTTGTGCTAGCTGTTTGAAACTTGACACAAGAAAGCAGTTTCAAGTTCTATTTCTATGGTTTGTTTGCTGTTGATGTAGCCCTAAGCAGAGACTGGCGAAAATCACTTTCATGGAAAGGGGTTGCCAAGCTTCCAAAAAACTACGAGTTGCCTGAAATCTCAGCAAACAATTTTTCACCCAATCTTGATGATTCTTTCAGGTAATGATCAGTACACCAAAACCACTTGGCTCACCAAATTTCGTTCTTCTAGGTTAAACCCTTCGTTTGCAGTAACCGTTTTCATTTTTAGGTTTCACTCTGTTTTCTCCTATAGGGATAGATGTATTTGGAACTCTAAATCAAACACGGTTTGTGCTAGCTCTTTGAAACTTCACACAAGAGAGAAGTTTCAAGTTGTATCTCTATGGTTTGTTTGCTGTTGATGTAGCCCTAAGCAGAGACTGGCGAAAATCACTTTCATGGAAAGGGGTTGCCAAGCTTCCAAAAAACTACGAGTTGCCTGAAATCTCTGCAAACATTTTTTCACCCAATCTTGATGATTCTTTCAGGTAATGATCAGGACACCAAAACCACTTGGCTCACCAAATTTCGTTTTCTAGGTTAAACCGTTCGTTTGCAGTAACCGTTTTCATTTTTAGGTTTCACTCTGTTTTCTCCTATAGGGATACATGTATTTGGAACTCTAAATCAAGCACGGTTTGTGCTAGCTCTTTGAAACTTGACACAATAAAGCAGGTTCAAGTTCTATTTCTATGGTTTGTTTGCTGTTGATGTAGCCCTAAGCAGAGACTGGCGAAAATCACTTTAATCAAAAGGGGTTGCCAAGCTTCCAAAAAACTACGAGTTGCCTGAAATCTCAGCAAACATTTTTTCACCCAATCTTGATGATTCTTTCAGGTAATGATTAGTACCCCAAAACCACTTGGCTCACCAAATTTCGTTCTTGTAGGTTAAACCGTTCTTTTGCAGTAACCGTTTTCATTTTTAGGTTTCACTCTGTTTTCTCCTATAGGGATACATGTATTTGGAACTCTAAATCAAACACGGTTTGTGCTAGCTCTTTGAAACTTGACACAAGAAAGCAGTTTCAAGTTCTATCTCTATGGTTTGTTTGCTGTTGAAGTAGCCCTAAGCAGAGACTGGTGAAAATCACTTTCATTGAAACGGGTTGCCAAGCTGCCAAAAAACTACGAGTTGCCGGAAATCTCAGCAAATATTTTTTCACCCAATCTTGATGATTCTTTCAGGTAATGATCAGTACACCGAAACCAATTGGCTCACCAAATTTCGTTCTTCTAGGTTAAACCGTTCGTTTGCAGTAACCGTTTTCATTTTTAGGTTTCACTCTGTTTTCTCCTATAGGGATACATGTATTTGGAACTCTAAATCAAACACGGTTTATGTTAGCTCTTTGAAACTTGACACAAGAAAGCAGTTTCAAGTTCTATCTCTATGGTTTGTTTGCTGTTGATGTAGCCCTAAGCAGAGACTGGCGAAAATCACTTTCATGGAAAGGGGTTGCCAAGCTTCCAAAAAACTACGAGTTCCCTGAAATCTCAGCAAACATTTTTTTACCCAATCTTGATGATTCTTTCAGGTAATGATCAGTACACCAAAACCACTTGGCTCAACAAATTTCGTTCTTCTAGGTTAAACCGTTCGTTTGCAGTAACCGTTTTCATTTTTAGGTTTCACTCTGTTTTCTCCTATAGAGATACATGTATAAGGAACTCTAAATCAAACACGGTTTGTGCTAGCTGTTTGAAACTTGACACAAGAAAGCAGTTTCAAGTTCTATTTTTATGGTTTGTTTGCTGTTGATG
>NW_027521218.1:0-53648 GCF_052094955.1 Ictidomys tridecemlineatus
AGAGAAGAGAGATTTTCTGAGGACCCTGTTAGAAGTCCACTCCTATTTTTTTTTACAGACCACACTCAGAGGGCATGTTTCAGGCAGTCCTTCACATGTGTCAGACTCACAATGATTTTTGTGATTCTTTCCCAGGCTCCAATGACCACCGCTCTACTTTCTACTTCTCTGAGATAAACATTTTAGCTTCCACTAAGAAGTGAAAAACTGTGATTTCTCTTTATGTGTCTGGCTTTTTCACTTAATATAATGTCTCCTATGAGCTAGTTTTAAATAGAAACTGCACAACAAATTTTTTATGTCAGATTTAAATTTTATTCTGAAGAGATAATTCAAAATGGTCACACATGTTTATGTAGGAAAATGTTCATTAAAATATTTATAGGACTGGGGATTATCTAAATGTTTAGCCAAAGGGGAGAGATTAAGTTTATTTAAGAGAGATGTAAGCTTATTGATCATCTCAATAGATGCAGAAAAAGCATTAAACAAAATATAGCACCCCTACCTGTCAAAACAGTAGACACACTAGTGACAGAAGGAATTTTGTAAAAGCATTGTAAAAGCTATCTATGCTAAACCCAAGGCAGCATCATTCTAAGTAGAGAAAGGTGCTTTCTACATATACATACAGGTGCAGTCCCCTGTGGTAGACTTCCATGTGCACATAACATGATCTGCGTAAAAACCTTTCACATTCCCTCCCTTCACAAACCTCTACGCAGTCTCATTCTCCTTCTACTCCACTTATCTTCCCTGTATACTTAAGATAGCCAGTCCAAACCCACTTCATCAACTTCTTTCGTCTATTTTGCTCTGGCCCTGATAATTTCAGCATTGTACAGGAATAGTTAACTTCTGCCTTTCTGAACACAGAGATCAAGATTGATGTAAAATGAGAAAAACTCTACATTGGAAAACACTGAAGGCAACACTGACTGCTTCTGCAGATGATGACTCTGCTTTGTAAATTTTTTTCTTAACATTTGCAATGAAAATGAACTTCTCCAAAAATCCTATGTTTACATAAAAGGACAACAGGAGACAGAGATTACTGAGACAGTGAGAAATGACTTCACACCATGATGAGGTCGAATGGCTTTCTGTTGGCTTCTAGCAATTCTCTGGTTACCCCCACTCACCATCACCCCTGCAAATGTGTGCAGCTCCATGGGTCTGATTTCCTGAGACCAGTCCCACACGTTATCAGTCTCCAGGTTGCTTTTCATTCGATATTATTTGCCATGTTGCTGCAGATTAACAAGCCTGTTTGGGGTGCTCTCAGTCCATTCTCATCATGGTCTCTTTTTCTCTGTTTTTTAGCTTTGACAACATTGGAAATGAGCAATCAATCATTTGTCACTGAATTCATCTTTTTGAAATTTTCCAAGCACTTCAACCTACAGGGCTGGTTCTTCCTGCTTTTTCTGGTCATTTACCTGACCACTCTCCTGGGGAACATGCTCATATTAGTGACCACCCGGGTCAATCTTGCTCTCCACACTCCAATGTACTTTTTCCTCAGCAATCTGAGCTTCTTGGACGTCTGCTACACATCCACCACCCTCCCAGTACTGCTGGTGAACTTCTTCTGGAAGAAGAAGGCCATTTCTTATGAGGGCTGCCATTCCCAGGTCTTTTTCTTGGTGACAAGTGCTGGCACAGAAGGCGTCTTACTGGCTGTGTGGCCAGTATGACTGCTGTGTGGCCACCTGCCGTCCTTCTCAATACCCAGTCATCATGAGTTTGAAGGTCTGTGTTGGCCTGATGATAGGGTCCTGGCTGTGTGGGCTGGTGAATTTGGTCACACACACAGTGCTGGCCATCACACCCACTCTGCGCTCCACGTTGTCAGTGCCACCATGGGCCTGCGCCACTGCCTCTTCATTGCAGTCTCCTATGCACTCATCATGGCAGCCATCCTGGGGATTCCCTCTGCCCAGGGCAGAAGGAAGGCCTTCTCCACCTGTGCATCCCCCCTCACTGTTCTGGTGGTCTTCTATGGAACAGCCAATTTCCACTATGACAGGCCCAGAGAAGGCTGGACATGGACACCCTTGTCTCTGTGCTCTTCTGTGTGGTGACTCCCATGTTGAAGCCTATCATTCACAGAATGAGAAGCAACGAGGTCCACAGTGCCCTGAGGAAGGTGGCTGGGAGACAGACTGTATAGTGTGATTAGAACTAGATGATGGTTTCATTCTAAGAAATGTTTTAGTTGTAGAAATATGTGAACTCTTCAGCAGCAATTAGAAGAGTGCTCTCTCCGTACACAGTGTCTAATGATCACTGTGGTGCCCCTCCAACAAGGGGAAGCACACTGTGCTAAGTATGTGACACATTGTGAACTCACCTGGTTTCTCTAATCCACAGGTATTTCAGAATATTTTTATAACTTTTCTCTCCAAAAAAAGCCTATACGCAAAGCAGTCAATCTCCTTTTCTCCAATATTGCAGCTCTAGCCAACACTAGTGAATGTGAAGTGCTATGTGCAATGTGACTTTGACTTGCATTTTCCTAATGGATCTTGATTCTAAGTTTTAAATAAACACCATTTCTGTGTTTCTTATTCACATGTGGAAAGACCTATGTATACACTCGAGTTTCTGTGGATATTTTTAATGAAGTAATTCCATATACGCCTTTTGGATCTGACTCCTTTCACTTATGATGTTTGCAATTTTCAGTTTTATTGTAGCTTGGATAAGTATTTTAGTTTATTCCTCCTTATTGTGACTGATTTCCATCTTATGAAAATGCCACATTTTTTTTTATTTCCCACTGCATAGTAATTTTTACTTTGTGTATGTGTGTGTGTGTCGTACTGCAGATTGAACCAGGAGCCTCCTGCACACTAAACAATGTTCTACCACTAAGCCAAAGCCCAAAACTTTTAAAAATTTTGTTTTGAGACAGGGTCTTGCAAATTTGCCCAGGTTGTCCCTGAATTTGTGATCCTCCTGCCTCAGCTTCTTGAGTAGCTAGATTGCACACCTGCCTGGTCATTTTCACTTTTTGACTAATATGAATAAGATTTGTATATATAACATGAACATAATATATAATATAAACATTATATGAACATTCATGTACAAATCATTGGTGGACAACTTTTTTATTTATCTTGAGTTTGTAAGTAGGAGTGGAAGAGGTGCATCGTTAACTCCATATTTAACTTTCTGAAGACGTTCCAGATCATTTTCAGACCAGTGGAACCAGCTTACCTTATTATTAAGAGTGGTAAATAAAGCTTCTGATTTCCTCACTCCCTTAACAACACATCATTATCATTCCTTTTATTGTGACGACCCTGGAATGTGTGAAGTGCTTCATCAAATGTGCTTTAGCTTTGCCTTTCCCTGATGGCTAATCATTCTAAGATCTTTTAGGAGTACTGTTAATGTGTCTCTCCTAA
Organism: Ictidomys tridecemlineatus; assembly: GCF_052094955.1. Classification (NCBI taxonomy): domain Eukaryota; kingdom Metazoa; phylum Chordata; class Mammalia; order Rodentia; family Sciuridae; genus Ictidomys; species Ictidomys tridecemlineatus. Next base: position 3,417 of record NW_027521218.1, read on the forward strand.
GCATGAGGAAAACCCCATTGTATTATGTGAAATTTTAAGTTTTAGAGACTTACATCTTTATCTAATACTTTCATTTTTATTTTCGTGCAGTAAAACACTACAAGACTTTCAAGCTTGTTGACTTTTCTCCATCTGTGCCCGAAAGAGCTGTTTGATGACTCTTTTTTTTCCCTACTTTTAAACTCCATTGCAAACAATGTCTTCACCAGGTCATGAGCATCACCAGGATCATAAAATTAAGGGGCACGAAGTCATACAGGGTTTGGTAAGGGATAAGCCTTTAGCAGGAGTGTATCAGCTGAAGATAGTGGGGATGCTTATAATATTGTGGCTTCTGATATCTGTCCATCTGGCAAAGTATGTAACATGAAGGAAAAACTTCATATGCCATGTGAAATCCATCCATATAAGTGTACACCCTCCCTGAACCCATCTCTCCCTAGTGAAAAGGGAAGGCAGTCTTGAGGTTTCAGCCTCCCACAACTTCTTAGCAGATATCTCACTCTGAACTTCACTCACACACATCCCAGAAGAGAAAGGACGCTGATCTTCTCACTGCATGCTGGGAACATGTGATTGCCAAGACATTAATGAATCCAACAGCAAATTAACTGCTCTCCATTGTTGCAGTTGAACTCAAGCCGTTGCTCTTGAGTTGTGTTTGCACACTGAGGAGTCCCAGAGCAGCTACAGAGGAAAAGCACAATGCATATTCCCAACAGGTCGGCCCCAGACCTCTATAAATGTCCATCACAGGAAAATGAATTGTGAGAGATCAGAGGATTTTGAATCATTCATGAGGCCACAGATATGTGACAGGCAACTCTCAGAATAACAGGTCCGTTTTGTGGTGAATGGAGACCAACAGCCCGTTTTACCAAGATCTCTCTTTGCAGCCCAGTTGCTAGTATGGAGAGCAGCAAGGGCCACACAAAAACCAGAAATCTACTCCTCTCTGTGAGAGTTGCTGGTAAGTAGTTTATTTACCATCACAATTTTCAAAAACACTATCCCAGAATCAGGATATACCTACACCTTAAAAACATATTACAGAATATTGTACATATTTTCATTACCATTTTAATGGCATTTATGTAATGACCTATCATAGCACCTTTTCTATGTGTGTCTAAGTTTCCACAATACTACTTGTATTGCCAGAGTAGAAAAAACTTCAGAGGTTATCACAATCCCTGAGGGATTTAGCATGATGCCTCCAGTACTGGAAGAAAACCCAAAACATAACCAGAAACCCTGGGATTCCTAAATTCCTTAAGTGAGATGATCAGTGTGGAAAATTACTTATGGTAAACAATAGATAATGCTTAGTGTAAATCCTCTGCTTTTGATGAGCAGGACAGAAAGGAATAATTTTTAGGGAGAAAGAATAGGGACACATTCCCATTATACTACAATATAGCATAACAATAGTCCTACCAAAATATCTGTTTAAATAAAAATAATTATTGTAGAAGAAGTTATGTTTAGAAACGTATTCATTCACTAACTAGGGGTTTTCATCTTTATCTTACAACACATGGATGCTTGGGAAGGGAAGTTGCAAGCAATTTATTAACTGTATTAAATCCCTGAAGCTTGTGAGTAATCTACTTCATACACAACCTCCCTCCTTTAGAAATATTATATTTTGGGGTCACTCATAAGTGACTTCATTCTCGGTCACCTGACTTTGAGATGACTGATTGGGAAAGAAAGATGCAGAGCTGCTTGTTCTGTGGGAACTGAGCCGATGGTCTCCAGAAGGGATATATTTAGGAGACAGGAGACACTGAGTTCCTCAGAAGCCGCTGGGCTATGCTGCCTCACTTATGCCCACAGAGGCTTTATTTTTATTAGCAAGATATCTGCACCAGAACCACTGAACAGAAATGTCCTCTCGCCTCTGTCAAGTCTCAGTTATGTCCTTTAGGTACCACACAGTACCGTCTTTAAAGAATCTTTTAAAAACTATGCTCCATGGATGTACTTTACAGACCTTCTTCATTCTTCAAACCTTTACTGAGTGCACATTTACACAAGGTGTTTCCCTTGTGTTTAGAACACAATTGAGAGGCCTAACTAGAATCTGGAGGAGCGCATATTCAAGATGGAATGAGGGGCTTTGACAAGTATTAAATGCTCCATTCCCAGAGCTGCCTAAGCAAACACTAAGTAAAAATAATGATAATTTGTAGATTACATAGAATTGTTACAAAGTTTCCTGCACATATTGAGTTCATCTTCCCATTAGATTGTAAGTTGGTTGAAGACAGTGTCGGAGACCAGCTCCAACAGGGGGTCTAAGGAGACGAAAAGATGGTTAGGAGTCCGCGAAAGAGGGGGTGGAGAAACAACACAGACACCAAAGGGAAGGTGTTGATCCCAATCTTTACTTGTGAAGTTGATCATATATACTTTTAATTTTGGCAGGCTTACAGTACTTTGTGGTTACAAAACAGGAATCATTATTCAAACGAAACAAAATATTACATAGCTACAATTAGAATAGAAGAATGTATCTTGGCTTATGCATAATCAAGCATTTGTACTTTCAGTTTGAGTTTTGCTTTGAGCTGTTTCTGCTTAGTTAACTTTTAATAATAGTTACAAATGTCCCAAACTATTGGCCTATACCTTGACTATTCTTTCTTGACTTACTGACTGAAACCGGTGCCATGGTTACGGCAAGTAGTTGATTTGTTATTACTTTTAATCAAACAAAGTAAGAGCACAAACCATTGTGCACAGGAACAAGAACAAGTTGCCCAGTACTAAGCACTAATCTATCTTCTTAACATTAATTTTCCTTCTCTAGATTTTAATTTAATTTCTCAAAACTTCCTTTACAGGAATACAGAGAGTTTTTTTTTTTTTTTTAGACATTAACAATTTACACTCCACAGCTGAATCATGACATTTAGAGCAAACAGATCTATGCTTTAGAAGTAGTTGCATTAATTGGGAAAGTCATGATTTTTTTTATACTTAATGATCTTATGAGAAATCAAAACTATACTAATTAAAGGAATACAAGAACAAATCAGCCCATTAGCAGAAACATACTGCGCTCCTCCAGAGGATGGATGCCTTGCGCCATCCACCTCAGTAGGGCCTTGCCATTGCCTGAGTCAGAGGAGGGTGCAGCAGGTCAGGGATCTGATCTTATCCTCTTTGGGTTTTTTAGTAGATCTGGCTTAGGAGTAAATTAGACCCTGTATAGGAACAAAATTGGTTTGAATTGAAACTAAGCACTACCAAAAAAAGAAATTTTAAAATCCTAAATGAAAAAGAGAATTTTTATTTTGAAGAATTTTATAACTAGAAGGCTCTGACATATCGTAAGAGGTAATAATTTGTCTTTCCTTTCCCATTTATGCTAGAAGAAGCACAGGTGAAATAAAAAGAACTGAAAGAGCTGGCACAGTGGTGCACGCCTGTAACCCAGCAGCTCAGGAGGCTGAGGCAAGAGGATAGTGAGTTCAAGACAGCCTCAGCAAAAACAAGGAACCAAGAAACTCAGTGAGACCCTGTCTCTAAATAAAATATAAAATAGGGCTAGGGATGTGGCTCAGTGGTGAAGCCCCTGAGTTCAATCTCCAGTAACTGCCCCCCTACACCCCAGCCCCCAAAAAAACAGAACTGAAAGAGATGTTAAATGCTGAATTGAGTGCTGAATCTCAAAGACAGGAGGGAGGCTTTTTCCTGGTGAATTTGTTAAGATTTTAAACCTACCAGTTAGGGGTAAGGGCATCCCTGCATGTTAGGTGAAAGAGCCCAGCCTCCCCCAAATTGTGTCCTTAAACCAGCATCACTGGGAACACTTGGAACTCACTGACTGAGGCCAACTGTTCTGCACAATGACCTCTGATAATTCCCTCGGCTCAAAGCACCCACACCACTTGGAAGGATATGAAGACAACTCTGGGCCAGGCCAGATAGCTCATAGATTTCACAGTAATAAATTCACATTGCCACAAGCACCTGAAATCATTCAGATATTTTTTTGAATAAATTGACCTTGTACTGTGTGTGTGTGTGTGTGTGTGTGTGTGTGTGTGTGTGTGTGTGTGTGTGTGTTTTAAGCAATTTACTGGGAACCATGAAAATTGAATTTAAAAATTTTAAATCATTGCTTGTGCTTTTGAGATCAAATAGGAACCATTGTTACACTGATGTGCATAAGGGTTTTCATGATCCACCATTCTTCCTCGTTTTGGTCATGCCCATTTTTTTTTGTTTGTTTGAGGAAATGAATCTCTAAAGTTAGTCAGCAAAACATTTGATATTTTGCCAAAGCAAAAAAAAAAAAGTTCTTCTTTTAAGAGTTTAGACTTATTTATTTTATTTTGTTTATATTTAGATTTTAAAATTAGTTGTGCTTAACTGAACCACTGAATTTCTATTGAAATTTAAATACTTTTAAGCTTCTTAAGGCCCTGAGATTTGGAATTTTAATGAAAGCTGTGTTGGCCTATTAATCATGTGCAATGAATTATTAGAACCAAAGACAAGAATGTCTGGGCATTGAAGATAATAAGACAGTTTACTAATATATGGTATTATCATCAGGTAACAAAGTATCACTACAAATAAGAGTTATTGCATGATAAGTTTTCTGAGTCAATTTTTTTTTGTTTCTTAAATCATAATTGTTAATACATATTAAATGTACAAATTAATGTACATTATGCAAATTAAATGGCTTCATTGATGTTTCCCTACTTGCATTAAAAAGTGTTAGGTATTTTTATCTAATCTGTGTCTCTATTCGTTACTCAATTTGAAAAATCCTGATTGGATTCAGGTATGTAAAAATTCATGTTTTCAAAGAAATTCACTGAGTTTTGATAGAATGGATTATCCAAAATTCAATCTAATTTTTTCAGAAAACATGCCACTTTTAAACTACATTAAACAAGGTTTTTAAAGTCAGGCATTTATATGTATTGAAGAAATCTAAGAAGACTCACACTCAAATTATTTTTCTATGAAATATGCCCTAGATGATTATGATGATTATGGTTATTATTATTGCAGAGCAGAAGGTGTACTATTAAGTTGATCTAATTTCTATGCTGCATTATATAAATTCTAAGAAGCAAGTACATATTGTGTCACAAAGTGTCATTCATGAGTTATGATTGTTAATAATGGATTCTAATGGTGACCATGATGATGATTCAATCTAATGCCCTACATTAATAAAGAGCATAGAGGATAAGGAAAATTGTTTGGGTATCATCCTTCACCCTTCCCCACACCCGTGACCTACAAGAAATTAGCCAGTAAAACCAAGGAAAAACTTATATGTAGATAAATTATATAAACATACATTGGAAGATTCTTTTAATGCCCCATGAAATTGTCCCTCCTGAACTGACCTTTATATTTAAGACCTTTACAATAGCAGTATGCACAACTTCAGAGAGGTTTTTTCCATTTATAGCAATTAGGATAACCAAGTTTTCTGAGCTTGCTGAGCCTTAGATGGCAGATTCCTGCTATATTCTTTGAGATTTCTGCCATCAATGTTTGCCTGAGATATCAACTTGCCATCCCACTAACTATAAGACAGTGTTCTCAGTCAAGACCAATTCCACAACCAATAACACACACACACACACACACACACATACACACACACACACAAACACACACTTGCACACGCCCATCCATCATTGTGAGCAAGGCTTTGTATCTGTTACACAGACCAAAATGCACCCACCAATCACATTCACTGCTTCAAACAGATCATGATCAGGAAACAATTGATGTCACTTGTAAAATGTGATATGTCCTTGACGATCACTGTGGTAAAAAAGAAGTAGAGAAATGCAAAAAATGGGAGAAAATACTTAACCTCTTAGAGACCTGAAAAAATATTTAGATGTGGTTCCAACCAATCCTAAGTTAAAAATCATCTTGAAAAAATGCTTTCACTTCTATTTATCAATTTACTTCTTACTTACTTACTTATTTACTGCAGTACTGGGGATTGAACCCAGTGGCACTCTACCATGAAGTTATATCCCTGGCCGTTTCAATTATTTGGGGCGGGGGGCCTTGCAGAGTTTCAAATTTATGATCCTCCTGCCTTAGTCTTCCAAGTACCTGGGATTACAGGCAGGTACCACTCTTCCCCATTAATTACTTATTTTTAAAATAAGGCTATTTTTAAAAATTGAACTATAATTTGTACTCAAAGAATGCACAGATCTAAAGTGTACAGGTTTATAATATTTTACATATATATGAACTACCAAAAATCAGGATATAAAACATTTCCATCACTTTAGAAAATTCCTTCATGCTTCAACTGATATCACCCCTGAGCTCCAAAAAAAAAACAGACCACCATTATTACTTGCCCATTATAGCTGTTTTGCTAATTTTTGAACTTTATTTAAAGGAAACATACAGTATATATTTTGTATCTGGCTTCTTTCACCCAGAACATTTTTTTAGATTTGTCAATGTTATTAATGTTCCAGTATTTGTGTTTCTAAAGTGACTAAATTATTCCACTGCATGATAAATCGTGATTTGTCTTCTGTCCTTCTGCTGAAGGCATAATATTTGTCTGAGTTATTATGAATTTTTACACAAGAATTTATGTGAACTGTGCATTATTTTTTTTGGAAATATGCTAGAAATGAGATTGTTTTTGAATAGAATAACTACATATTTAACTAAATCAGAAATTACTAAATATTTTTAGAAAAAGTAAGTGTATAGACTTCAAATTTCACCTTGAGTATCTATCGAAATAGCTAGAAAGCATGTTGTTTTCATCATTATAATAACCAAAAAGAGCAGAAGAAAATACAAATTAATGACTTTCCTTGACTTTATTAGGGGTGAAGATTATAAGGCAAACAACTAACCAAAGTCTGGGAAGAGATAAGCAACCAAAATAATCCAGGCATTTTTTATCTATGGGAGAACCCACTAGATAACTAGGACTTATTTATTAAAAAAAAACTCAAATAAAAAATAGTTAATGGATTTCTAAAGACTAAGTATAGACTGGTTTCAAGAGCATAAAGACCCAGAGGGTATAGACATAAGATGTTTGTATTTTTTTTTTCTCCATGGATTTCACCAAATGCTCCCAGGAAGATAGGGAAGTATTCTGAGAAAGTGTCTTTAACGGTATCATTTCTTGGATAGGTGGAGGGACAAAAAGCAGCAACAGCAGCCAAAACTCCTCCCAGACCCATTTCCTAATTTTTTGCATAGAACAAAAGCTGTAATCTTCAGGGTCAAGAGTAACAGAAACTGTTACATTAGGACACTCAACGAAAAACCTTTGCAGCTATGGAAAGGAACAGCTGAAATGTCTAACGTCGGGAGGAATAAGAACTAGGCTCAGCCGTATTGCTAGAAAGTGGGTCACTGTGAAGGCCATATCCCTGTGACTGAGTTTACAGTACCTAAGGCAGGGCTTCTGGAAACATCAGAAATCCCTTCCCTGTTTCCCACTAGTCCACTAACATACATTGACTGAAAATAACAGTAGAATACAGCTGAGAATTCCTCAAGAAATAGATTATCTCTGGAGAACAGCGAAAATAGAATACACAAAAGAAAGCAGGGAAACAATATTAACAAACTCAACTCAGCCATATAGAATAAGGATAACATTACAGTCAATTGAGAATCAATCCCAGAATGCAAGGCTGGTTCAATATTCAAAAATTCAATCAACCGAATTTCCATAGTAACAGACTAAATAAGAAAAAATATATATCATTTCAATAGATGCAGAGAAAATAAGAAAATTCAATATCTATTTATGATAAAAACTATAACTAAATGAAACTAGGGGCAAAGTCCAGTGGTAGAGTGCATGCTTAGTATGCATACGGCTCTGAATTCAAAACCCAGCACACATACACCAGAAAAAAAAAAAAACACTAGTAAAAAATGGATAGACATTTTCTAACTTGATAAAAGGCATTGAGTAAATGTAAATGTGCCAGACACATAGCTTATATTATCTCAAAACTTTTTTCAGCAGTTGTGAAATACACATCATTAATATCCTAAGCAAGGAACAAACTGAGGAATAGAGATGAGCTGACTTTTTTACAAACAACATCTAGTAAACAACAGATGGATTTCAATTCACATCTATCTGGACCGAGAGCCTACTGTTTTACTATAATATTTTTCATTTAAGATTGAAAAAGAAACAGAAATTATAGTTCAAAACAATGGATCACGGATTAGCATGGGTAACATGATAGAAAATCAGTAATTGTATCAATCATTTTTTTCAGGAAATGTAATGATTGGTGATGTAAATCTTATAATACAAAACAAAAAAAAATACCTAAGTATATACCATTTGTCAAAATTTTTTGTATCGTATAAAACTTAAAAAAATAAAAGTTTCTACTGAAAAAAATATATCAATCTATTTAAAAGCAGGTGACTTATAATTTTACTTTTAAGAAATAATCAGAGATGATCACAGATACATATGTATGAAAGCTTCTATTCCAATATTTATGATAGTAAATGGAATGGAAGGTTTCTATGTTCAATAAAAAGGGAGATATTAACTTAATTTCATGTTAGGAAATTAAGATTACAAGGCAAACAACTAAATAGAGTACAACAATATTGGGAAATTTTGCTTTGGATATTTTAAAGATAGATAGAGGTAGAATGGGATGAATGCAAAGAGAGCTTTGATTTTGTGACCTGTTCTATTCTTCTGAATAACTTTCTACATTTTCTTTATTTTTCCACAATGAAAACTTATTACTTGAAATAACAGACATACAAAAATGAATTCATCATAGTGAAGCACAGTGTTAGGAGGGAGATACTGCAGATTCAATGAGACACAGGGGTTGATAGCTGGTTGTGCATTTTGACCAAGTCTCCATTTATTCTTACAAAAGAGCACCCATGCAAAAGTCTGTGAGAAGTTATGCTCTCTCTAAAGTCACTCCTATACGTCTCTTTCCAGAGTCCAGGCATCTCTGTATACAATATTATTTGCCCATGTTGCTGCAGATTAAAAAGCTGTTTGGAGTGCTCTCAGTCCATTCTCGTCATGGTCTCTTTTTCTCTGTTTTGTAGCTATGATACCATTGGAAATGAGCAATCAATCATTTGTCACTGAATTCATCTTCTTGGGATTTTCTAACCACTCCAACCTACAGGGCTGGTTGTTTCTGCTCCTTCTGGTCATTTACCTTACTACTCTCCTAGGAACGTGCTCATAATAGTGGCCACCAGGGTCAGTCCTGCTCTCCACACTCCAATGTACTTTTCCCTCAGCAATTTGAGCTTCTTGGACGTCTGCTAAACATCCACCACACTCCCAGTACTGCTGGTGAACTTCTTCTGGGAAAAGAAGACATTCTTATGAGGCCTGCCTTTCCCAGATCTTCTTCGTGGTGACAAGTGCTGGCACAGAAGGCTTCTTACTGGCTGTGTGGCCAGTATGACTGCTGTGTGGCCACCTGCCATCCTCCTCAGTACCCTCTCATCATGAGTGTGAAGGTCTGTGTTGGCCTGGTGACTGGGTCCTGGCTCTGTGGGCTGGTAAATTTGGTCATACACACAGTGCTTGCCATCACACTCACTCTGTTTGGGCCCCACCAGTTCAGCCACTTTCTCTGTGACACCCCATTCCTTCTTATGCTCTCCTTCTCAGACACCTCTGTCAACGAGTCTGTTCTCCACGTTGTCAGTGCCACCATGGGCCTGAGCTCCTGCCTTTACACTGCAGGCTCTATGCACTCATCTTGGCGGCCGTTCTGAAGATTCCCTCTGCCAAGGGAAGGAGGAAGGGCTTCTCCACCTGTGCATCCCCCCACACTGTCATGGTGGTCTTCGATGGAAAAGCCAACTTCCACTATGACAGGCCCAGAGAAGGCTGGACATAAACACCCTGGTCTCTGTGCTCTTCAGTGTGGTGAGCCCACTGTTGAGCCCCGTCACTCACAGCCTCAGAAGCAACGAGGTCCAGAGTGCCCTGAGGAATCTGGCTGGAGGGTGTGCATCCCTTTGCACGATCAAAGTCTAGACCAATCTTCAAACTGGAGTATACAATCATATGACAAAAGATGCCTCCCAGGGACTTGTAGGCACCTGGTTAGAGAATCTTTATCTGGAGCTTTAACTCCAACTCCCGCTTTTAAAATCTCTGAGACTCCTTTCTCTCCTCTCTTTTCACAAACACCCTTTTCCCACTTTCAGGTTCAACTGTGGGACACCTTATGTGGGTGTTCAGCACCATCTCTGTCCTTCTGTGTTCTCCCCACCCCAGAGGGACAGAAAGTACGAGAACCTCGTTTCCCACACTCCCCCGACTGCAGGCCTCCATTTTAAGAAGTTCTGTCAAGATCAGCAAACACTAGGCAGAGAGGAAGAAAGGAAAGGAAGAAAGTGGGTTCTTTTGGATCTCATAGCAGCAGCAGCAAACCAGCTCTGTATTGGCAGGAACTAATCTCCTTGGTGCCAGGAGCTGTGTGTGCAGACACCTAGACAGCTGTTCCTGAATGTGGGTCACAGTAGCGTGGAATGAGCGTTTCTTTCCAGGGACGTTAGGGTTTCCATATATGGGGTGGTGTCACCTGCCCTATTTTCCTTTTTTCTTCCAGATCTCCAAACCATTTTATAACCTTTTTTCTGTGTCAGCTTTCTCTACCCTAAGACATCAAGAGTCATTCTTCATCTCTACCTGACCACGGTGGCACTGACCACAATAGTGGTTTACATCAGAGATGGTTCTAGATAACAGATCTGAGGAGGTAGGTTGGATGTCTGACCTGAGGGAATTGAATATGTTGATGATGTCACAGCCGATGGGAAAGGAGACCTGATAATTCCTAGTGTGCAATGACCCAACAGAGAAGAGGTTCAAGACTGGGGTGTAGAAGGACTGTTGCAGAGAGCAGAGTCTGAAGACTTGGGTGAAGAAGGACTGTTTTCAAGAGCAGAATTTGGAGACTGAGGTGCAGAAAAACTGTTGAGGAGAGGAGAAGTTGGAGACTGGGGTTTAGAAGGATCTTTGCAGAAAGGAGAGGTTGTAGACTGATGTGCAAAAAGACTGTTACAGAGAGCAGAGGTTAGAGACTGGGGTGCAGAAGGCCTGTTATGGAGAGCAGAGTGTGGAGAAGGGCTCCAGAAGGACTGTTACAGATCACAGAATTTGGAGACCGGTTGAAGAAGGATCTAACAGAGAGCAGATGTTAGGGACCCAGGTGCAGAAGGACTGTTACAAAGAGTACAGGTTGAAGACTGAGGTTCAAAAGGATCGTAGCAGAGAACAACGTTTTAAGACTGAGGTGCAGAGTCTTGTTATAGAAAACAGACATTGAAGACTGGGGTGCAGAAGGCCTGTTAAGGAGAGGAGAGTTGGGAGAAGTGGTACAGAAGGACTGTTAGAGTGGGCAGAGTTGGAAGAATGGGTTGCAGAAGGATCTTACAGAGAGCAGATGTTGGAGACTGAGGTGTAGAATGATTGTTGCAGAGAGAAGAGTTTGGAGACTGGGGTTCAGAAGGCCTGTTACACAGAACAGAGTTTGGAGACTGGGGTGCAGAAGGCCTGTTAAATAGAGCAGAGGTTGAAGACTGGGGTGCAAAAGGACTGTTATAGAAAGCAAAGTTAGGAGACTGGGTCGCAGAAGTATCTTACAGAAAGCAGAGTTTGGAGACTGAGGTTGCAGGACGACTGTTACAGAGAGCAGTGGTTGGAGACTGGGGTTCAGATGGATCGTGCAGAGAGAAGAGGTTTCAGACTGAGGTGTAGATCAACTGTTACAGAGAGCATCTGTTGGAGACTGAGGTGCAGACGGACTGTTACAGAGAGCAAATTTTATAGACTGTGTTGCACAAGGATCTTACATAGAGCAGAGGTTTGGAGACTGAGGTGCATAAGGACTGTTAGAGAGAGCAGATGTTGAAGTCCGCGATGCAGAAGGATTGTTGCAGAAAGCAAAATTTTCAGACTGAGGTGTAGAAGGTCTTTTGTAGAGAGCCGATGTTGGAGACTGTGGTGCACAAAGTTCGTTGCAGAGAGCAGAAGTTGGAGGCTGCAGTACAGAAGGACTGTTGCAGAGAGAAGAGTTTGGAGACTAGGGTACAATAGGACTTTTTCCGAGAGCAGATGTTGAATACTGTTTTTCAGAAGGACTGTTGCAGAGAGCAGAAGTTGAAGAATGGGTTGCAGAACGACTTTTACAGAGAGCAGAGTTGGAGACTGAGGTTCAGATGGACGGACAAAAAAAGCAGAGGTTGGAGACTGTCGTGCAAAAGGACCTTTACAGAGAGCAGAGTTTGGAGACTGCGGTACAGAAAGACTGTTACAGAGAGCAGAGTTTGGAGACTGGGGAGCGTAAGGAGTTTTGCAGAATACAGAGGTTGGAGACTGGGGTGCAGCAGGACTGTTGCAGAAAGCAGAGTTTCGAAATTGGGCTGCAGAAGGACCATTACAGAGAGCAGAGTTTGGAGACTGCGGTATAGGTCTTTTTCCAAGAGCAGAGGTTGGAGACTGGGCTGCAGAAGGACTCTTACATAGAGAACAGGTTGGAGACTGAGGTGCAGAAGTATAGATATAGAGAACAGAGGTTGGAGACTGGGGTTCAGACAGACTGATACAGATAGCAGAGATGGAGACTGGGGTGTAGAAGGATCGTTACAAAGAGTAGAGGTTGGAGACTGCGGTACAGAAGGACTGTTACAGAGAGCAGATCTCGGAGTCTGGGGAGCAGAAAAACTCTTGCAGATGACAGAGTTTGGAGACTGGGGTGGAGAAAGAATGTTACAAAGAGCAGAGTTGGGAAACTGGAGTGCAGAAAGATTTTACAGAGAGCAGAGTTTGGAGACTGTGGTGCAGAAGGACTGTTGCAAAGAGCAGACATTGGAGACTGGGTTCTAGAACAATCGTTCAAGAGGGCAGATTTTAGAAACTGGGGTGCAGAAGGACTGTTACACAGAGCAGAGGTTGGATACTGAGGTGTAGAAGGACTGTTTCAAAAAGCAGAGTTTGGAGACTGGGGTGCAGAAGGAGTATTACAGAGAGTAGAGTTTGGAGACTGGGGTTCAGATGGATCTTACAGGGAGCAGAGTTTGGAAACTGGGGTTCAAAAAGACTGTTGCAGAGACCAGATGTTGGAGACTAGGGTGGAGAAGAATCATTGAAGAGCGCCGAGGTTGGAGACTGGGGTGCAGAAGAATCGTGGCAGAGAGCAGATTTTGGAGACTGGGGTGCAGAAGGTTTGCTACAGAGAGAAGAGTTTGGAGACTGGCCTGCAGAAGGCCTGTTACAGAGAGGAGAGATGGGATACTGGGGTGCAGAAGGATAGTTACAGATAGCAGTGTTTGGAGACTGGGTTGCAGAAGTTTCGTGAAGAGAGCAGAGGTGTCAGACTGAGGTTTAGTAGGACTGTTACAGAAAACAGAGGTTGGAGACTGAGGTGTAGAAGCACTGTTACAGAGAGCAGAGTTTGGAGACTGAGGTGCAGAAGGACTGTTACAGAAAGCAGAGGTTGGAAATTGGGGTGCAGAAGGACCATTACAGAGACCAGAGTTTGGAGACTGCAGTATAAAAAAACTGTTACAAACAGCAGAGGTTAGAGACTGGGGTGCAGAAGTAATGTTACAGAGAGCAGAGTTTGGAGACTGGGTGGCAGAAGAATCTTACATAGAGCATAGGTTGGAGACTGAGGTGCAGAAGAAATGTTACCGAGAGCAATGGTTAAAGACTGGGGTGCAGAAGGATTTTTGCAGGGAGGAGAGGTTGGAAACTGACATGCTGAAAGACTCTTGCAGACAACAGAGGTTGGAGAGTGGGGTGCAGAAGGACCGTTGCAGAGAGCATATGTTGGAGACTGAGGTGCAGAAGGATTGTTACATAGAGCAGAGTTGGGAGACTGGGGTGCAGAAAAATCTTTGAGAGTGTAGAGGTAGGAGACTGCGGTGCAGACGAACTGTTGCACAGAGCAGAGGTTTGAGACTTGGGTGCATAAAGACTGTTACAGAGAGAAGAGTTTCGAGACTTTGTTGCAGAAAGATCTTACATAAAGCAGAGGTTGGAGACTGAGGTGCAGAAGAAATGTACCCAGAGCAGAGTTTGGAAGTGGGGTGCAGAAGGACTTTTGCCGAGACCAGAGGTTGGAGACGGTTGTGCAGAAGGACCGTTGCAGAGAGCAGAGGTTGAAAACTGGGGTGGAGAAGAAATGTTACAGAGAGCAGAGTTTGGAAACTGGGGTGTAGAAGGATCTTACAGAGAGCAGAGGATGGAGACTGGGGTTCAGAAGGATTGTTACAGAGAGCAGAGTTTGGAGACTGAGTTGCAGAAGGACTGTTACAGAAAGCAGAGTTTAGAGACTGTGGTGCACAAGGATCTTTGCAGAGATCAGAGTTTTCAGACTGATGTACACAAGGAGTGTTGCAGAGAGCAGATGTTGGGGACTGGGGTGCAGAAGGATGGTTGCAGAGAGCAGAGGCTAGAGACTGGGGTGCACAAGGACTGTTACAGAGAACAGAGGTTGGAGACTGCGGTGCAGAAGGCCTGTTATAGAGAGCAGAGTTTGGTGAAAGGATGCAGAACACCTGTTACAGAGGGCAGAGTTTGGAGACTGGGTTGCAGAAGGATCTTACAGAAAGCAGAGGTTGGAGACTGAGGTGCAGAAGGACTGTTACAGAAAGCAGAGTTTAGAGACTGTGGTGCACAAGGATCCTTGCAGACATCAGAGTTTTCAGACTGATGTACACAAGGATTGTTGCAGAGAGCAGATGTTGGAGACTGGGGTGCAGAAGGATCTTTGCAGAGAGCAGAGGGTAGAGACTAGTGTGCAATAGGACCATTGCAGAGGTCAGAGTTTGGGAACTTAGGTGCATAAAGATTGTTACAGAGAACAGAAGTTGGATACTGGGGTGCAGAAAGACTGTTGCCGAGAGCAGAGGTTGGAAACTTTGGTTTAGAAAGACTGTGGCAGAGAGCAGAGGTAGGAGACTGGGGTGCAGAAGGACTGTTACAGAGAGCAGACTTTAGAGACAGGGTTGCAGAAGGATCTTACTGAGAGAAGACGTTGGAGAAAGAGGTGGAACAAGACTGTTACAGAGAGCAAAGTTTGGAGACTGGGGTGCAGAAGGATCGTTGCAGAGAACCGAGTTTTCAGACTGAGGTGCAGAAGGACTGTTGGAGATTATAGAGGTTAAAGACTGGGGTGCATCAGGATCTTTGCAGAGAGCAGAGGTTTGAGACATGGCTGCAGAAGGACTGTTACAGAGAACAGAGGTTGGAGATTGCAGTGCAGAAGGCCTGTTATAGAGAGCAGAGTTTGGTGAAAGGATGCAGAACGACTGTTACATAGGGCAGAGTTTGGAGACTGGGTTGCAGAAGGATCTTACAGAGAGCAGAGGTTGGAGACTGAGGTGCAGAAGGACTGTTACAGAGAGTGAAGGTTGGAGACTGAGGTGCAGAAGGACCACTGCAGAGAGCAGAGGTGGAGACAGAGGTGCAGAAGGATTGTTACAGAGAGAAGAGTTTAGAGACTGGGGTGCAGACAGACTGTTGCAAATTGCAGAGGTGGGAGAATGAGGTGAAGAAGGACTGTTGCAGGGTGCAGGTGTTGGAGACTATGGTGCAGAGGACTATTGAAGATAGCAGAATTTGGAAACTGAGGTGCAGAATAACTGTTACATAGAGCAGAGTTTTGAGACTGGGGTAAAGAAGGACTGATACAGAAAGCAGAGGTTGAAGACTGGGGTGCAGAAGGACCACTGCAGAGAGCAGCGTTCGGAGACTGCCATACAGGAAAACTGTTACAGATAGCAGACGTTGGAGAATGCTTTATAGAAGAACTGTTTCAGAGTGCAGATGTTGGAGACTGGAGTTCAGAAGAACTGTGGCTTAGAGCAGAGTTTGGAGACTGGGGTGCAGAAGAACTGTCACAGAGAGCAGAGGTTGGAGACTGAGGTGCAGAAAGAATGTTACAGAGAGCAAAGGTTGGAGACTGGGGTGCAGAATTACTGATACAGAAAGCAGAGGTTGATACTGGGGTGCAGAAGAACCGTTACAGAGAGCAGACGTTGGAGACTGTAGTACAGAAAGACTGTTGCAGAGAGCAGAGGTTAGAGAATGGGGTGCAGAAGTAAGGTTGCAGATTTCAGAGTTTGGAGACAAAGGTGCAGAAGGACTGTTACAGAAAGCAGAGGTTCGAATCCGTGGTTCAGAAGGACTTATACAGAAAGAAGAAGTTTGAGACTGGGGTGCAGAAGGACCCTTAGAGAAAGAAGAGGTTGGAGACTGTGGTACAGAAGGACTGTTACAGAGAACAGAGGTTTGAGACTGCAAAGTAGAAGGACTGTTGAAGAGAACAGATGTTGTAGACTGGGTTGCAGCAGGACCGTTGAGGAAAGCAGAGGTTGTAGACTGGGTTGGAGAAGAATGTTACAGAGAGCAGAGTTTGGAAACTGGGGTGCAGCAGGACCTTACAGAGAACAGAGGTTGGAGACTGGGGTGCAGAAAAGTGTTAAGGAGAGGAGACGTTGGAGACTTGGGTGCAGAATGACTGTTTCAGAGAGCAGATGTTGGAGACTGGGGTGCATAAGGATCGTTGCAGAGAGCAGAGGGTGGAGACAAGGGTGCAGAAGGATGGTTGCAGAGAGCAGAGGTTGGACACTGAGGTGCAGAAAAACAGTTACAGAGAGCAGAGGTGGAGTCTGGGGTGCAGAAGGATCGTTGAAGAGAGCAGAAGTTGAAGACTGAGTTGCAGAAGAATCGTTGAAGAGAGCAGAGGTGGAGACTGGGCTCCAGAAGGATCGTTACAGAGAGAGGAGGTGGGAGACTTCGGTTCAGAAGGACTGTTACAGAGAGCACAGGTTGGAAAATCGGGTGCAGAAGGAATGTTGCAGAAAAAAGAGTTTGGAGACTGGGGTGCAGAAGGACTGTTTCAGAGAGCAGAGGTTGGAGACTGAGATGCAGAAGGATTGTTATACAGAGCAAATGTTGGAAACTGGGGTGAAGAATTATGATACAGGAAGCAGAGGTGTGAGACTGGGGTGCAGAAGGACAGATACAGAGAGCAGAGGTTGCAGACTGGCGTGCAGAAGGACTGTTTCAGAGAGCAGAGTTTGGAGACTGGGATGCATTAGGGCTGTTACAGAGAGCAGAGGTTGGAGACTGGGTTGCAGAAGGACTGTTATAGAAAGCAGAGTTTTGAGGCTGGGTTGAAGAAGGATCTTACAGAGAGCAGTGGTTGGTGATTGTGGTGCAGGACGACTGTTACAGAGAGCAGTGGTTGGAGACTGGGGTTCAGATGGATCGTGCAGAGAGAAGAGGTTTCAGACTGAGGTGTAGATCAACTGTTACAGAGAGCATCTGTTGGAGACTGAGGTGCAGACGGACTGTTACAGAGAGCAAATTTTATAGACTGTGTTGCACAAGGATCTTACATAGAGCAGAGTTTGGAGACTGAGGTGCATAAGGACTGTTAGAGAGAGCAGATGTTGAAGTCCGCGATGCAGAAGGATTGTTGCAGAAAGCAAAATTTTCAGACTGAGGTGTAGAAGGTCTTTTGTAGAGAGCCGATGTTGGAGACTGTGGTGCACAAAGTTCGTTGCAGAGAGCAGAAGTTGGAGGCTGCAGTACAGAAGGACTGTTGCAGAGAGAAGAGTTTGGAGACTAGGGTACAATAGGACTTTTTCCGAGAGCAGATGTTGAATACTGTTTTTCAGAAGGACTGTTGCAGAGAGCAGAAGTTGAAGAATGGGTTGCAGAACGACTTTTACAGAGAGCAGAGTTGGAGACTGAGGTTCAGATGGACGGACAAAAAAAGCAGAGGTTGGAGACTGTCGTGCAAAAGGACCTTTACAGAGAGCAGAGTTTGGAGACTGCGGTACAGAAAGACTGTTACAGAGAGCAGAGTTTGGAGACTGGGGAGCGTAAGGAGTTTTGCAGAATACAGAGGTTGGAGACTGGGGTGCAGCAGGACTGTTGCAGAAAGCAGAGGTTGGAGACTGGCGTGGAGAAGGAATATTACAGAGAGCAGAGTTTGGAAACTGGGGTCAGAAGAATTTTTCAGAGAGCAGAGGTTGAAGGCTGAGGTGCAGAAGGACTGTTGAAGAGAGTAGAAGTTTGAGACTGGGGTGCAGAAAGACTATTGCACAGAACAGAGGTTTGAGACTGGTGTGCAGATGGACAGTTGCAGAGAGTATTGGTTCGAGATTGGGGTGCAGAAAGACTCTTGCAGAGACCAGAGTTTGGAGACTGGCGTGGAGAAGGACTGTTGCAGAGAGCAGAATTTGGAGACTGGGGTGCCGAAGGACTGATTCAGAGAGCAGAGTTTGGAGACTGAAGTGCAGTAGGACTGTTATGGAGAACAGAGGTTGGAGACTCGGGTGCAGAAAGACTTATACAGAAAGAAGAGTTTGGAGACTGTGGTGCAGAAGGACTGTTGCAAAGAGCAGAGGTTGGAGACTGGTGTGGAAAAGGAATGTTTTGGAGAGCAGATGTTGGAGACTGGGGTGCAGAAGGACTGTTGCAGAGAGCAGTGTTTGGAGACTGGGGTGCATAGGACTATTGCAGAGAGCAGAGGTTGCAGACTGAGGTGCAGAAGGAATGTTAAGAGAGCAGAGTTTGGAGACTGTGGTGCAGAAACTCTGATACAGAAAGCAGAGGTTTGAAACTGGAGTGCAGAAGGACCCTTAAAGAAAATAGAGTTTGGAGACTGCAGAACAGAAGGACTGTTACAGAGAGCAGAGTTTGGAGACTGGGTTGTAGAAGAAGTGTTGAAGAGAATAGAGGTTGAAGACTTTGGTGCAGAAGGATCATTGGAGAGACCAGAGTTTTGACACTGGGGTGAAGAACACTGATACAGAAATCAGAGGTTGGAGACTGGGGTGCAGAAGGCCTGATACAGAAATCAATGTTTGGAGACTGTGGTGTAGAAGGACTGTTACAGAAAGCAGAGTTTGAATAGTGGGTTGCAGAAGTATGTTACATAGAGCAGAGGTTGGAGACTGAGGTGCAGAAGGATATTTACAGCGAGCAGAGGTTGGAGACTGGGGTGCAAAAGGACTGATACAGAAAACAGAGATTGGATACTCGGGTGCAGAAGGATCCTTACAGAGAGCAGAGGTTGGAGACTGAGGTTCAGAAGGACTGTTGTAGAGAGCAGAGGTAGCAGAGTGAGTTGCAGAAGGACTGTTACAGCAAGCAGAGTTTCGAGACTTTGGTGGAAAACGACTGACACAGAAAGCAGAGGTTGGATACTGCGGTTGCAGACCCTTACGGAGAACAGATGTTGGAGACTGTGGTACAGAAGGACTGTTACAGAGAGCAGAGGTTGGAGACTGGGGTGCAGAAGAACTTTTGTAGAGAACAGTGGTTATAACTGGGTTGCAGGAGGATCGTTTGGGCGAGCAGAGTATGGAGACTGGGGTGTAGGAGGACTGTTGCAAAGAGCAGAAGTTGTAGACTGTGGTGTAGAAGGACTTTTGCAGAGAGCAGATGTTGGAGACTTGGGTGCAGAAAGACTGTTTCATAGAGTAGAGGTTGGAGCCTGAGGTGCAGAAGAACGATTAGAAAGACCAGAGTTTGGAGACTGGGGTGCAGAAGGACTTTTACAGAGAGCAGACGTTGGAGACGGGTGCAGAAGAATCTTTGCAGAGAGCAGAGTTTTTGGACTGGGGTGTAGAAGGATCGTAAAAGGGAGTAGATATTGGAGACTGTAATGCAGAAGGACTTTTACAGAGAGCAGAATTTGAAGACGGGTGTGCAGTAGGACATTTACAGAGAGAACATGTTGGAGACTGATGTGCAGAAAAACTGTTGCAGAGAGCAAAGTTTGAAGACTGGGGTGCAGAAGGAGTGTTTCAGAGAGCAGAGGTGGCAGACTGAAGTACAGAATGACCCTTACAGAGACCAGAGTTTTGAGACTGCGGTACAGAAGGACTGTTACAGAGAGCATAGGTTGGAGACAGGTGTTCGGAAAGATTTTACAGACAGCATAGGTTGGAGAATGGGGTGCAAAAAGATTGTTGTGGAGAGCAGAGATTTGAGACTGGGGTGCAGAAGTCCTGTTACAGAGAGCAGTGCTTGGAGACTGAGGTGTAGAAGAATCGTTGCTGAGAGCAGAGTTTTCAGACTTAGGTGCAGAAGGACTGTTGATGAGAGCAGTTGTTCGAGAGTGGGGTGCAGAAGGACTCTTTCAGAGAGCAGAACATGGAGACTTGGGTGCAGAAGGATTCTTGCAGGGAGCAGAGGTTGGAGACTGGGTTGCAGAAGGACTTTTACAGAGAGTAGAGTTTGGAGACTGAGGAGCAGAAGGAACGTTGTAGAGAGCAGAGGTTGGAGACTGATTTCCAGACGAATTTTTACAGAGATCAGAGGGTGGAGACTGGAGTGCAGAGGGAGTGTTACAGAGAGCAGAGTTTGGAGATTGGGGTGCAGAAAAACTGTTACCGAGAGCAGAGGGTGGAGACTGGGGTGCAGAGGACTGTTGCAGAGAGCAGAGTTTGGAGACTGAGGTTCAGAAAGACTAATACAGAAAGTAGAGGTTGGACACTGGGTTGTAGAAGGACCGTTAGAGAGAGCAGAGTTTGGAGACTGCTGTACAGAAGGACTGTTACAGGGAGCAGATGTAGGAGACTGGGGTTCTAAGAATCATTGCAGAGAGCAGATGTTTTAGACTGGTGTGCAGAAGTATTTTACAGAGAGCATAGGTGGGACACTGAGCTGCATAAGGACTGTTACAGAGACCAGTGCATGAAGACTGGGGTGCAGAAGGATCGTTGCAGAGAGCAGAGGTTGGAGACTGAGGTGCGGAATGATCGATGAGGAGAGCAGAGGTTGGAGACTATGGTGGACAATGATACTTACAGAGAGCAGATGTTGGAGACTGGGGTGCAGAAAGACAGTTACAGAGAGCACAGGTTGGAGACTGGGGTGCAGAATAAATATTGCAGAGATTAAAGGATGTAGACTGGGGTACAGAAGTACTGATACAGAAAGCAGACTTTAGAGACTGTGGTGCAGAAGGACTGTTGCAGGGAGCAGGTGTTGGAGACTTGGATGCAGAAGGACTGTTGCAGAGAGCAGAATTTGGAGACTGAGGTCCAGAAGAACTGTTGCAGATAGCAGAGTTTGGAGACTGGGGTGCAGAAGGACAGATACAGAGAGCAGAGTTTGGAGACTGCAACACAGGAGGACTGTTACAGAGAGAAGAGGTTGTAGATTGGGGTGGAGAAGAAATGTTTTAGAGTGCAGATGTTGGAGACTGGGGTGCAGAAGAACTGTTGCAGAGAGCAGAGTTTGGAGACATAGGTTCTGCAGGACTCTTGCAGACAACAGAGGTTGGAAAATCGGGTGCAGAAGGACCCTTAGAGATAGCAGATGTTGGAGACTGAGGTGCAGAAGGATTTTTACAGAGAGCAGACGTTGGAGACTTGGGTGAAGAAGGACTGTTCCAGAGAGCAGAGCTTGGAGACTGGGTTGCAGAAGGATCTTACATAGAGCAGAAATTGGAGACGGAGGTGCAGAATAAATGATACCCAGAGCAGAGTTTGGAGACTGGGGTGCAGAAGGATCGTTGCCGAGAACAGAGGTTGGAGACTGGCGTGCAGAAGGACCGTGGCAGAGAGCAGACGTTGGAGACTGGGTGGAGAAGAAATGCTATAGAGAACAGAGTTTGGAAACTTGAGTTCAGAAGGATCTTACAGAGAGCAGAGTTTGGAGAATGGGGTGCAGAAGGACTGTTACAGAGAGCAGAGTTTGGAGACTGAGTTGCAAAAAAAACTGTTACAGAAAGAAGAGTTTGGAGACTGTGGTGAACAAGGATCATTGCAGAGAGCAGAGTTTTCAGACTTAGGTGCAGAAAGACTGTTACAGAGAGCAGATGTTGGAGACTGGGGTGAAGAAGGACTTTTGCAGAGAGCAGAGTTTGGAGACTGGGGTGCAAAAGGATAGTTGCAGAGATTAGAGTTAAGAGACTGGGTTGCAGTAGGATAATTGCAGATGTCAGAGTTTGGAAACTGAGGTGCAGAAGTATTGTTACAGAGAATAGAAGTTGGATCCTGTGGTGCAGAAGGACTGTTACAGAGAACAGAGTTTGGAGACTGCGCTTCAGAAGGCCTGTTACAGAGAGCATAGTTTGGTGAGGGGATGGAGAACGACTGTTACAAAGGGCAGAGTTTGGAGACTGGGTTGCAGAAGGATCTTAAAGAGAGCAGAGGTTGGAGACTGAGGTGAAGAAGGACCGTTACAGAGAGTAGAGTTTGGATACTGAGGTGCAGAAAGACCATTGCAGAGAGCAGAGGTGGAGTCATAGGTGCAGAAGGACTTTTACAGAGAGCAGAGATTGGAGACTGGGGTGCAGAAGGACTGTAGCAGATAGCAATTTTTGGAGACTGGGGTGAAGAAGGAATGTTGCAGGAGCAGGTGTTAGAGACTTGGGTGCAGTAGGACTGTTGCAGAGAGCAGAATTTTGAGACTGAGGTGCAGAAGGACTGTTACAGAGAGCAGAGGTTGGAAACTGAGGTGCAGAAGGACTGTTACAGAGAACAGAGGTTGGAGGCCCTGGTGCAGAAGGACTGATACAGAAAGCAGAGTTTAAAGACTAGGGTGCAGAAGGACCGTTACAGAGAGCAGAGTTTAGAGACTGCAATATAGGATGACTGTTACAGAGAGCAGAGGTTGAAGAATGGTTTATAAAAGAACTGTTTTAGAGTGCAGATGTTGGAGACTGGGATTGAGAAGAACTGTTTCAGAGAGCAGAGTTTAAAACCTGGGGTGCAGAAGAACTGTCGCAGAGAGTGAGTTTGGAGACTGAGGTGCAGAATGAATGTTACAGAGAGCAAAGTTTGGAGACTGGGGTGCAGAATTACTGATAGAGAAAGCAGAGGTTGAAGACTGGGGTGCAGAAGGACCATAACAGTGAACAGAGGTTGGAGACTGTGGTTCAGGAGGACTGTTGCAGAGAACAGAGGTTAGAGAATGGTGTGCAGAAGGACTGCTAAAGAGAGCAGAGGTTAGAGAATGGGGTGCAAAAGTAGGGTTGCTGCGTTCAGAGGTTGGAGACAGAGGTGCAGAAGGACTGTTACAGAGAGCAGAGGTTGTAGACTGGGGTGCAGAAGGAACGTTATAGAGAGCAGAGATTTGGTACTGGGGTGCAGAAGGATTGTTATAGAGAACAAACTTTGGAGAATGGGGTGCAAAAGGGCTGTTACAGAGAGCAGAGTTTGGAGACTGGGTTGCAGAAGGATTTTACAGAGAGCACATGTTGGAGACTAATGTGCAGAACGACTGTTGCAGAGAGCAGAGGTTGGAGACTGGGGTGCAGATGGACTTTTACACAGAGCAGAGGTTGTAGACTGTGTTGTAGAAGGACTGTTGCAGAGAGCAGAGATTGGAGACTTGGGTGCAGAAAGACTGTTGCAGAGAGCAGAATTTGGAGATTGAGGTGCAGAAGGACTGTTACAGAGAGCAGAGTTTGGAGACTGGGGTGCAGAAGGACCGTTACAGAGAGCAGGGTTTGGAGTCTAGGGTACAGAAGGACTGTTGCAGAGAGCAGATGTTGAAGATGTGGTGTAGATGAACTGTAGAAGAGAGCAGAGGTTAGAGAATGGAGTGCAGATGTAAGGTTGCAGAGACCAGAGGTTGGAGAAAGTGGTGCAGAAGGACAGATACAGAAAGCAGAGGTTTGAGATGGTGCATAAGGACCATTACAGAGAGCAGAGGTTGAAGACTGCGGTACAGAAGGACTGTTACAGAGAGCAAAGGTTGGAGAATGGGGAGCAGAAGAACTGTTGCAGAGAACAGAGTTTGGAGACTGGGGTGCAGCAGGACCGGTGCAGAATCCAGAGGTTGGAGACTGTGGTGAAAAAGGAATGTTACAGAGAGCAGAGTTTGAAAACTAGGATGCAGAAGGATCTTACAGAAAGCAGAGATTGTAGACCGAGGTGCAGCAAGACTGTTACAGAGAGCAGACATTGGAGACTGGGGTGAAGAAGGATCATTGCAGACAGCAGAGTTTCCAGACTGAGGCGCAGAAGGACTGTTGCTGAGAGCAGATGTTGGAGACTTGGGTGCAGGAGGACTGTTGCAGAGAGCAGATTCTGGAGGCTGGGATGCAGAAGGATCATTGCAGAGAGCAGAGGTTGGACACTGGGGTGAAGAAGGACTGTTACGCAGAGCAGAGTTTGGAGACAGGGGTGAAGAAAGACTTTTTCAGAGAGCAGATGTTGGGGACTTGGGTGCAGAAGGACTGTTTCAGAGAGCAGATGTTGGAGATTGGGATGCAGAAGGATCATTGCAGAGGGCAGAGGTTGGACACTGGGGTGCAGAAGGACTGTTACACAGAGTAGAGGTTGGAGACTGGGGTGAAGAAGGACTGTGGCAGGGAGCAGGTGTTGGAGACTTGGGTGCAGAAGGACTGTTGCAGAGAGCAGAATTTGGAGACTGAGGTCCAGAAGGACTGTTGCAGATAACATAGTTTGGAGACTGGGGTGCAGAAGGACCATTACAGAGGCCAGAGTTTGGCAACTGCAATACAGGAGGACTGTTACAGAGAGAAGAGGTTGGAGATTGGGGTGGAGAAGAAATGTTTCAGAGTGCAGATGTTGGAGACTGGGGTGCAGTAGAACTGCTGCAGAGAGCAGAGGTTGGAGCCTGAGGTGCAGAAAGAGTGTTACAGAGAGCAAAATTTGGAGACAGGGGTACAGAATTACTGATACAGAAAGCAGAGGTGGGAGACTGGGGTGCCGAAGGACTGTTACAGAGAGCAGATTTTGGAGATTGGGGTGCAGAAAGACCTTTGCAAAGAGAAGAGTTTGGAGACTGAGGTGCAGAAAGACTGTTGCCGAGTGTAGACGTTGGAGACTTGGGTATAGAAGGACTGTTGCAGAGAGCAGAGGTTGGAGATTGGGGTGCCCAAGGACTGTTGCAGAGAGCAGACTTAGGAGACTGAGGTGCAGAAGGACTTTTACAGAGAGCAGATGCTGGAGACTTGAGTGCAGAAGGACTGATAGAGAAAGCAGAGGTTGGAGAGTGTGGTGCAGAAGAACCGTTACAGAGAGAAGAGTTTGGAATCTGCAGTACAGAAGGACTGTTACAGAGAGCAGAGGTTGAAGAATGGGTTGCAGAAGTCCTTTTACAGAGAGCAGAGTTTGGAGGCTGTTTTCCAGAAGGACTGTTACAGAGTGCAGAGTTTAAAGACTGGGATGTAGAAGGATATTACAGAGAGCAGAGTTGGGAGAATGAGGTGCAGAAGGACTGTTACAGAGAGCAGAATTAGGAGAATGGTGTGCAGAAGGGTGGTTTCAGGCAGCAGAGTTTTCAGACTGAGGTTCAGAAGGACTGTTGCAGAGAGCAGATGTTCAAGACTGGGGTGCAGAAGGACTGTTGCAGAGAGGAGAGTTTTGAGACTGGGGTGCAGAAGTACTGTTATAGGGAGCAGAGTTTGGAGACTGGGTTGCTGAAGGATCTTACACAGAGCAGAGGGGAGACTGGGGTGTAGGTGGACTGTTACAGAGAGCAGTGGTTTGAGACTGGGGTGCAGAAGAATCATGCAGAGAGCAGAGGTTTCAGATTTAAGTCCAGAAGGATGGTTACAAAGAGCAGACGTTGGAGACTGAGGTGTAGAAGGACTGTTACACAGAGAAGAGTTTGGAGACTCAGGTGCAGAAGGACTGTTACAGGAAGCAGAGTTTGGAAATTGGGGTGCAGAAGGACTGTAACTGAGAGCAGAGGTTGGAGACTGGGGTGCAGAATGATTCTTACATAGAGCACAGGTTGGAGACTGAGGTGCACACAAATAGATACAGAGAACAGAGGTTAGAGACTTGGGTTCAGACAGACTGATACAGAAAGCAGAGGTTGGAGACTGGGGTGTGGAAGGACCCTTACAAAGAGCACAGGTTGGAGACTGCAGTACAGAAGGACTGTTACAGAGAGCAGATCTTGGGAGCAGAAGTACTGTTTTAGAGGACAGAGGTTTGAGACTTTGGTGGAGAAATAATGTTACAAAGAGCAGAGTCTGTAAAACTGGAGTGCAGAAGGATATTACAGAGAGCAGAAGTTGGAGACTCTGGTGCAGAAGGACTGTTGCAGAGAGCTGACATTGGAGACTGGGGTCTAGAAGGATCGTTGCAGAGAGCAGAGTTTGGAGACTGGGGTGGAGAAGTATAGTTGCAGAGAGCAGATGTTGGAGACTGGGGTGCAGAAGGACTGTTACATAGAGCAGAGGTTGGAGACTGAGGTTCAGAAAAACTGTTACAGAGAGCAGATTTTGATGACTGGGGTGAATAAGGACAGTTACATAGAGCAGAGGTTGATGACTGGGGTTCAGATAGATCTTATAGAGAGCAGAGTTTGGAGACTGGGGTGTAAATGACTGTTGCAGAGAGGAGATGTTGGAGACTGGGTTCGAGAAGAATTGTTGCAGAGAGAAGAGTTTGGAGACTGGGGTGCAGAAGTCCTGTTTAATAGAGCAGAGTTTAAAGACTGTTGTGCAGAACGATTGTTACAGAGTGCAGAGTTTAAAGACTGGAATGCAGAAGGGTCTTACAGAGAGCACAGTTTGGAGACTGAGGTGTAGAATGACTGTTACAAAGAGCAGAGGTAGGAGACTGGGGTGCAGAAGGGTCGTTGCAGAGAGCAGAGTTTTCAGACTGAGGTGCAGAACTGTTGCAGAGAGCAGATGTTGGAGACTGGGTTTCAGAAGGACTTTTGCAGAGTGCAGATGTTGGTAACTAGGGTGTGGAAGGACTGTTGTAGAGATCAGAAGTTGGAGACTGGGGTGAAGTAGGATCATTACCGAGAGCAGAGCTTGGATTCTGGGGTTCAGATCGATCGTTGCAGAGAGCAGAGTTAGGAGACTGGCGTGCAGAAGGCCTGTTACAGAGAGGAGAGGTTGGAGACTGGGGTGCAGAAGGACTGTTATAGAGAGCAGTGTTTGGAGACTGGGTTGCTGAAGGATCTTACATAGAGCAGAGTTTGGAGTCTGAGGTGCAGGTGGACTGTTACAGAGAGCAGTGGTTTGAGACTGGGCTGCAGAAGGATCGTGCAGAGAGCAGAATTTTCAGCCTGACGTGCAGAAGTACTGTTACAGAGAGCAGAGGTTGGAGACTGAGGTGTAGAAGGACTTTTACAAAGAGGAGAGTTTGGAGACTAAGTTGCAGAAGAACTATTACAGGAAGCAGAGTTTGGAAATTGGGGTGCAGAAGGACCGTTACAGAGAGCAGAGTTTGGAGACTGTGATATAGGATTGTTACCGAGAGCAGAGGTTGAAGCCTGGGCTGCAGAAAGACTCTTACATAGAACAGAGGTTGGAGACTGAGGTGCAGAAGGATAGATACAGAGAACAGAGATTGGAGACTGGGGTTCAGACAGACTGTTACAGAAAGCAGAGATTGAGACTGGGATGTAGAAGGATCATTACAATGAGCTGAGGTTGGAGACTGCGGTACAGAAGGACTGTTACAGAGGGCAGATTTCGGAGTCTTGAGAGCAGAGGACTGTTGCTGAGGACAGAGGTTGTAGACTTTTGTGGAGAAGAAATGTTATAGAGAGCCTAGTTTTGAAACTGAAGTGCAGAAGGATCTTACAGAGAGCAGAGGTTGGAGACTGTGGTGCAGAAGGACTGTTGCAGAGTGCAGACGTTGGAGACTGGGGTCCAGAAAGATCGATGAAGAGAGCAGAGTTTGGAGACTGGGGTTCAGAAGGACGCTTGCAAAGAGCAGATGTTGGAGAGGGGGTGCAGAAGGACTGTTACAGAGAGCAGAAGTTGGATACGTGGGCAGAAGTACACTTACAGAGAGCAGAGGTTGAAGACTGGGGTTCAGATGCATCTAACAGAGAGCAGAGTTTGGAGACTGTGGTTCTAAAGGACTCTTACAGAGTGCAGAGTTTAAAAACTGGGTTGCAGAAGTATCTTACAGAGAGCAGAGTTGGGAGACTGAGGTGCAGAAGGACTGTTACATTGAGCAGATCTCTGAGTCTGGGGAGCAGAAAACTTTTGCAGAGGACAGAGGTTGGAGACTGGGGTGGAGAGGGAATGTTACTGGGAGCAGAGTTTTGAACAGAGGTTGGAGAAGGGGTGCAGAAGGACTGTTACAGAGGGCAGAGTTTACAGACTGAGTTGCAGAAGGATCTTAGAGAGAGAAGAGGTTGGAGACTGAGGTGCGGAAGGACTGTTGCAGAGAGAAGACGTTCGAGCCATGGGTCCAGGAGAATCGTTGCAAAGACCAGAGTTTGGAGACTGGGGTTCAGAAGGACTTTTGCAGAAAGCAGATGTTGGAGACTGGGGTTAAGAAAAACAGTTGCAGAGAGCAGATTTTAGAGGCTGGGGTGCAGAAGGACTATTAAATAGAGCAGAGGTTGGAGACTGAGGTGCAGAAGGACTGTTACAGAGATCGGAGATGAAGACTGGGGTGCAGAAGGACTGTTACAGAGAGCAGAGGTTGAAGAATGGGGTTCAAATGGATCTTACAGAGAGCAGAGTTTAGAGACTGGGGTGCAAAAGGACTGTTGGAGAGAGCAGATGTTGGAGACTGTGGTGGAGAAGAATCATTGCAGAGAGAAGAGGTTGGAGACTGGGGTGCAGAAGGCCTATAACAGAGAGCAGAGGTTGTAGACTGTTGTGCAGAAGGACTATTACAGAGTGAAGAGTTTAAAGACTGGGTTTCAGGAGGATCTTACAGAGAGCATAGTTGGGAGATTGAGGAGCAGAAGGACCGTTACAGACAGCAGAGGTAGGAGACTGGGGTGCAGAAGGGTCGTTGCAGAGAGCAGAGCTTTCAGACTGAGATGCAGAAGAACTATTACAGAGAGCAGATGTTGGAGACTGGGGTGCAGAAGTACTGTTGCAGAGAGCAGATGCTGGTAACTAGGGTGCAGAAGGACTGTTGTAGAGAGCAGAGGTTGGAGAATATGCTGCAGAATAACTGTTGTAGAGAGCAGAGTTTAGAGACTGAGGTTTGGAAATCCGGCTACAGAGAGCAGAGGTTGGAGACTTGGATGCAGAAGGACTGTTACAGAGAGCAGAGGTTGGATACAGGGGTACAGAAAGATTTTACAGAGAGCAGAATTTGGAGACTGTGGTGCAGAAGGACTGTTGCAGCGATCAGAGGTTGCAGACTGGGGTGCACTAGAATAATTGCAGATAGCAGAAGTTGGAGACTGGGGTGCAGAAGGATCGTTGCAGAGAGCAGATTTTGGAGACTGGAGTACAGAAGGCCTGCTACAGAGAGAAGGCTTTGGAGACTGGTGTGCAGAAGGCCTGTTATAGAGAGGAGAGGGTGGAGTCTGAGGTGCAGGTGGACTGTTACATAGAGCAATGTTTTGAAACTGGGGTTCAGAAGGATCGTGTAGAGAGCAGAGGTATGAGACTGATGTGCAGAAGGACTGTTACAGAAAGTAGAGGTTGGAAATTGGGTTGCAGAAGGACCGTTACAGAGACCAGAGTTTGGAGACTGGGGTATAGAAAAACTGTTACAGAGAGCAGAGTTTGGAGACTGGGGTGCAAAAGGAATGTTACAGAGATCACAGGTTGGAGACTGAGGTTCAGAAGGATAGATACAGAGAGCAGAGGTTTGAGACTGAGTTTCAGAAGGACTGATACTGAAAGCAGTATTTGGAGACTGGGGTGCAGAATGCCCATTACGGAGACCAGTGGTTGGATACTGTGGTACAGAAGGACTGTTACAGAAAGCATATATTGGAGACTGGGAGCAGAAGGACTGTTGCAGAGGACAGAGGTTGGAGACTGGGGTGCCACAGGACCCTTGCACGAAGCAGAGGATAAAGACTGGGGAAGAGAAGGAATGTTACAGAGAACAGAGTTTACAATCTGGAGTGCAGAAGGATCTTACAGAGACCAGAGTTTGGAAACTGTGGTGCAGAAGGACTGTTGCAGAGAGCAGTGATTGGAGACTGAGGTACATAAGTCCTGTTAAATAGAGTAGAGGTTGGAGACTCTGGTGCAGAAGGATCGTTTAAAGGTGCAGAGCTTGGAGACAGGTGTGCAGAAGTACTGTTGCAGAGAGCAGAGGTTGGAGACTGAGGTGCAGAAAGACTGTTATAGAGAAGAGGTTGGAGATGAAAAGAAGAAGGACTGTTACTGAGAACAGGGGTTGGAGACTCAGGTGCAGCAGTACCCTTGCAGAAAGCAGAGGTTGGAGACTGGGGTAGAGAAGGAATGTTACTGGGAGCAGAGTTTTGAACAGAGGTTGGAGAAGGGGTGCAGAAGGACTGTTACAGAGGGCAGAGTTTACAGACTGGGTTGCAGAAGGATCTTAGAGAGAGCAGATATTGGAGACTGAGCTGTAGAAGGACTGTTACAGAGAGTAGAGGTTAGAGACTGAGGTGCAGAAGCACCGATGTAGAGAGCAGAGTTTTGAGACTGAGGTGCAGAAGGATTGTTACAGAGAGCAGAGGTTGGAGCCTGGAGTGCAGAAAAACTGTTGCAGAGAGCAGAGTTTGGAGACTGCGGTGTAGAAGGATTGTTGTAGATACAGAGGTTTGAGACTTTGGTGCAGAAGGACTGATACAGAAAGCAGAGGTTGAAGATTGGGGAGCAGAAAAACCGTTACAGAGTGCAGATTTTGGAGACCGCACTACAGGAGGACTGTTACAGAGAGCAGAGGTTGGAGACTGGTCTGGAGAAAGACTGTTTCAGAGTGCAGACCTTGGATACTGGGGTGAAGATGAACTGGTACAGAGAGCAGAGTTTGGAGACTGGGGTGCAGAAGAACTGTCGCAGAGAGCAGAGGATGGAGTCTGGGGTGCAGAAGGAATGTTGCAGGGAGCAGAGGTTGGAAACAGTGGTGCAGAACGACCTTTACAGAGAGCAGACTTTGAGGACTTAGGTACAGAAGGACTATTACAGAGAGCAGAGGTTGGATACTTGGGAGCAGATGGACTGTTACATAGAGCAGAGGTTGGAGACTGGGGAGCAGAAGGACTGTTACAGAGTGCAGAGTTTGGAGTCTGGGGAGGATAAGAAATGTTACAGAGAGCAGATTTGGAAACTGGGGTGCAGAAGGATCTTACAGAGATCAGAGGTTGGAGTCTGGGGTTCAGAAGTACTGTTACAGAGAGTAGATTTTGGAGACTGAGGTGCAGTAGGACTGTTAAAAAAAGCATAGTTGGGAGACTGGGGTCCACAAGGATTGTATCAGAGAGCATAGACTGAGCTTCAGGTAGACTGTTGCAGACTGCAGATGTTGAAGACTGGGGTGCAGAAGGACTTTTGAAGAGAGCACATGTTGGAGACTGGGGTGTAAAAGGATCATTGAAGACAGCAGAGGTTGAAGACTGGGGTGCAGTAGAACTTCTGTAGAGAGCAGAGTTTTCAGACAAGCTTGCACAAGGATCTTAAAAAGAGGAGAGTTGTAGACCGATGTGCAGCAAGACTGTTACAGAGAGCAGAGGTTGGAGACTGGGGTGTAGAATGATCGTTGTAGAGAACAGAGTTTTCACACTGAGGTGCAGAAGGGCTTTTGCTGAGAGCACATGTTGGAGACTGGGGTGCAGAATGACTGTTGCAAAGAGCAGAGTTTGGGGACTGTGGTGCAGAAGGATCATTGTAGAGAGCAAAATTTTGAGAATGGAGTGCCGAAAGATTGTTATAGGGAACAGAGGTTGGAGACTGGGGTGCAGAAAGCCTATTACAGAGAGCAGAGTTTGGAGAAGGGGTTTAGAAGTACATTTACAGAGAGTAGTTTTTAAAGACTGAGGTGCAGAAGGACAGTTGCAGAGAGCAGAGGTTGAAGACTGAGGTGCAGAAGGATTGTTATAGAGAGCAGAAGTTGGAGACTGGGTTGCAGAGGGACTTTTGCAGAGAGCAAAGGCTGGACACTGGGGTGTAGAAGGACTGTTGCGGAGAGCACAGGTTGGAGATTATGGTGCAGAAGGACTGTTGCAGGAAGCAGAGTTTGGAGACTGTGTTACAGTAGGAATGTTACAGAGGCAGAGGTTGGAGATTTGGTGCAGAAGGACTGTTGCAGAGAGCAGAGTTTGTAGACTGAGGTGCAGAAATACTATTACAGAGAGCAGAGGTTGGAAATTGTGGTGCAGTTGGACTGATACAGTAAGCAGAGTTTGGAGACTGGGTGCAGAAGGACTATTGTAGAGAGCAGAGATTGTAGACTGAGGATCAGAAGAACTGTTACAGAGAGCAGAGGTTGAAGAATGGGGTGCAAAAGGCCTCTTACAGAGAGCAGAGGTTGGAGACTGGGGTGCACAAGGACCATTACAGAGAGCAGATTTTGGAGACTGCTATACAGGAGGACTCTTACAAAGAGCAGAGTTTGGAGACTGGAGTGGAGAAGGTTTTTTGTAGAGAGCAGTGGATGGAGACTGGGGTGTAGAATGATCGTTGTAGAGAGCAGAGTGTTGAAACTGGTGTGCAAAAAAACTGTTACACAGAACAGAGTTTGGAGAAGGGGTGCAGAAGAACTGTTACAGAGGCAGAGTTTGGAGACTGGGTTCAGAAGAATCTTACAAAGAGCAAATGTTGGAGACCGAGGTGCAGAAGGACTTTTACAGAGAGTAGAGGTTGGAGACTTAAGAGCAGAAGGACTGTTGTAGAGAGCAGAGGTTGGAGACTGAGGTCCAGAAAAACTGTTACGTAGATAAGTGGGTAGAGACTAGGGTGTAGAAGGACAGTTACATAGAGCACAAATGGAGACTGTTGCAAAGAGCAGAGATTGGGGACTGGGGTGCATGAGAATCGTTTTAGAGAGTAAAAATTTGAGACTGGCTTGCAGAAGGATTGTTATAGAGAACAGAGGTTGGAGACTGGGTACAGAAGGCCTATTATGGAGAGCAGAGTTTGGAGAAGGGGTTCAGAAGTACATTTAAAGAGAGTAGTTTTTGGAGACTGAGGTGCCGAAGGCCCATTGCAGAGAGCAGAGGTTGAAGACTGAGGTGCAGAAGGATTGTTACAGAGAGCAGAGTTTGGAGACTGAGTTCAGAGGTTGGAGACTGGGTTGCAGAGGGACTGTTGCAGAGAGGAGAAACTGAACACTGGGGTGTAGAAGAACTGTTGCAGAGAGCACACGTTGAAGATGGGGGGGAAACTTATACAGAAAGCTGATATTGGAGACTCGGGTGCAGAAGGACCGTTACAGAGAGCAGAGTTTTGAGATTGCGTTACAGAAGGAATGTTACAGAGAGCAGAGGTTGGATACTGGGGTGCAGGAGGACTGATGCAGAGAACAGAGTTTGGAGACTGGGGTGGAGATGAACCTTTTCAGAGAGAAGAGGTTGGAGACTGAGGTGCAGAAGGATTGTTATAGAGAGCAGAGGTAGGATAGTGATGTGCAAAATGACTGATCCAGAGAGCATATGTTGAAGAATGGGGTTCAGAAGGCCTGTTACAGAGATCAGCGGTTGGAGACTGAGGTGCTAAAGGATCATTTCAGAGAGCAGATATTGGAGACTAAGGTGCAGAAGGACTGTTATAGAGAGAAGCGTATGGAGACTGGGGTGCAGAAGGATTCTTACAAAGAACAGAGGATGGAGACTGGTGTGAAGAAGGAGTGTTACAGAGAGCAGAGTTTTTAGATTGGTGTCCAGGAGAACTGTTAAACAGAGCAGATGTTGGAGACTGGGTTGCAGAAGGTCTGTTACAGAGAGCAGAGTTTGGAGACTGTCGTGAAGAAAGATCTTTACAGAGAGCAGAGATTGGTGACTGAGATGCAGAAAGATTGTTAAAGAGAGCAGAGTGTTGACACTGATGTTCAGAAAGACTATTACACAGAGCAGAGCTTGGAGACTGGTGTGTAGAAGGATCATTGCAGAGAACAGAGGTTTGAGACTGTGGTTCAAAAGGATTCTTGCAGAGAGCAGAGGTTGGAGACTGGAGAGCAGAAGGACAGTTACAGAGAGCAAAGATTGAAGACTGGGGTGCAGAAGAACTGATGCAGAAAGCAGACATTGGAGACTGGGGTGCAAAAGAACCGTTACATAGAGCAGTGGTTGGAGACTGCAGTACAGAAGGACTGTTACAGAGAGCAGATGTTGAAGACTTGGGTGCAGAAGGACTGTTGCAGAGAGCAGAGGTTCGAGATTGGGGCGCAGAAGGACTGTTGCAGAGAGCAGAGGTTGGAGTCTGAGGTGCAGAAGGACGGTTACAGAGAGCAGAGTTTGGTGACTTCAGTGGAAAAGTACTGTTGCAGAGAGCAGATTTTAGAGACTGGGATGAGGAAGGACCGTTGCAGAGAGCAGAGGTTGAAGATTGGGGTTCAGAAGGACTGTTTCAGAGAGCAGATGTTGCAGAGGGAGCTGCAGAAGGACTGTTAAAGAGAGCAGAATTTAGAGACTGTGGTGCAGAAGGACTGATACAGAAAGCAGTTGTTGGAGACTAGCAGTTGTTGGAGACTAGGGTGCAGAAGGACCCTTACAGAGAACAGAGGTTGAAGACTGCGGTACAGAAGAACTGTTGTAGAGAACAAGGTTGAATACTGTGGTGCAGAGGGACCATTGCAGAGAGCAAACTTTGGAGAATGGGGTGCAGAAGGAATGTTACAGAGAGCAGAGTTTTAAACTGGGGTGCACAAGGATCTTACAGAGAGAAAAGTTTTGAGCCTGGGGTGCAGAAGGATTGTTGCAGAGAGCAGATGCTGGAGACTGGGTTGAAGAAGAATCGTTGCAGAGAGTAGATTATGGAGACTGGGGTATAGAAGGACTGTTCTAGAGAGCAGAGGTTGGAGACTGGGGTGCAGAAAAAATGTTACAGAGAGCATGTTTGGAGACTAAATTGCAGGACTGATACTGAGAGCAGAGTTTTAAGACTAGGGTGCAGAAGGATCTTACAGAGAGCAGAGTTTTTAGACTGAGGTGAAGAAAGACTGTTCCATAGAGCAGAGGTTGGAGATTTGGGTGCAGAAGGACTGTTAAAGAGAGCAGAGTTCAGAGACTTGGTTGCAGAAGGCCTGTTACAGAGATAGATTTTGAATACTGAGGTGCAAAAACACCATTGCAGAGAGCAGATGTTGGAGACTGAGGTGAAGAAGGACTGTTGTGGAGTGAAGAGGTTTGAGACTTTGGTGTAAAAGGACTGTTGCAGCGATCAGAGGTTGGGGATTGGGGTGTCAAAGGACCTTTGCAGAGAGCAGAATTTGGAGACTGAGGTGCAGATGGACTGTTACAGAGAGCAAAGGTTGGAGACTTGAGTGCAGAAGGACTGATAGAGAAAGCAGTGATTGGAGACTGGAGTTCAGAAGGACAGTTACAGAGAGAAGAGTTTTGAAACTGCAATACAGAGGAACTGTTACAGAGAGCAGAGGTTGGAGCCTGGGGTGGAAAAGCACTGTTGCAGAGATCTGATGTTGGAGACTGGGGTGCAGAAGGACTGTTGTAGAGAGGAGGTTGGAGACTGGGGTGCAGAAGAAGTGTTGCAGAAAGTTGGGATTTTGAGATTGCGGTGCAGAAGACTGAGTTGAAGAAGGACTGTTGGAGACAACAGAGTTTGGAGACAGGGGTGCTGAAGGACAGTTGATGAGAGCAGCGGTTTGAGACGGACGTGTAGAAGGATTGTTACAGAGAGCAAAGGTTGGAGACTGAGGTACTGAAGAAGTGTTACAGAGAGCAGAGATTGGAGACTGGGGTGCAGAAGGATACTTGCAGAGAGCATAGTTTTCAGACTGAGGGGCAGAAGGACTGTTGAGAGTGCAGACGTTAATGACTGGGTTGCAGAAGGACGGTTGCAGTGAGGAGATGTTGGAGGCTGGAGTGCAGAAGGACTCTTACAGAGAGCAGTGGTTTGAGACAGGGGTGAAGAAGGATCTAACAGAGAGCAGAGGTTGGAGACTGAGGTGCAGAAAGACAGTTACAGAGAGTAGAGTTTAGATACAGTGGTGTAGAAGGACTGTTGCAGAGAGCAGATGTCGGAGACTGGGGTGTAAAAAGACTGTTACAGAGATCAGAGGTTGGAAACTGGGATGAAGAAGGACTGTTGCAGAGAGCAGAGTTTGGAGACTGATGTGCAGAAGGACTGTTTCAGCAAGAAGAGTTTGGAGACTGGGGTGAGGAAGGACTGATACAAAAAGGAGACTTTGGAAACTTGGGTGCATAAGGACCGTTACAGAGAGCAGAGGTTGGAGACTGCAGTACATAAGGACTGTGACAATGAGTAGAGATTGGAGACTAGTTTACAGAAAGACTGTGGCATAGAGTAGAGGTTGGAGAATGGGGTGCAGAACGACTGTTGCAGAGAAAAGAGGTTGGAGACTTGGGTTCAGATGGACTGTCGCAGAGAAAAGAGGTTGAAGATTGGGGTGCAGAAGGACCTTTGAAAAGAGCAGAGGTGGGAGACTGTGGTGGAGAAGGAATGTTACAGAGAGCAGTGTTTGGAAACTGATTTGCTGCTGGATCTTACAGAAAGCAGAGTTTGGAGACTGGGGTGCAGGAGGACTGTTGCAGAGAGAAGACGTTGGAGACTGTGGTGTAGAAGAATCATTGTAGAGAGAACAGGTTGAAGACTGGGGTGCAGCAGGACGGTTACAAAATGCAGAGTTTGAAGACTGCGGTACAGAAAGACTGATACAGAGAGCAAAGGATGGAGACTGGGGTGCAGAAGGATCATTGTAGAGGGCAGAGGTTAGAGACTGGGGTGCAGAAGGACTGTTAAAGAAAGCACAGGTTGGAGACTGGGGTGCAGAAAAAATTTTGCAGAGAGCACAGGTTGGAGACTGTGGTGCAGAAAGAGTATTGCAGAGATAAGATGTCAGAGACTGTGGTGCAGAAGGACTGATATAGAAAGCAAGGTTGGAGACTGGAGTGGAGAAGGACTGTTAGAGAGAGCAGAGTTTGGAAACGGGGTTGAGAAAAATAGTTACAAAGAAAAGAGGTTGGGGATGGGGTGAAGAAGGCCTGTTACAGAGAGCAGAGGTTGGAGACTGAGGTGCAGAAGGACTGTTGCAGAGAGCAGAGGTTTGAGACTGAGGTGTAGAAGGACTGTAACAGAGAGCAGAGGTTGGAGACTGGGGTGCACAATGACTGATACAAAAAGCAAAGTTTGGAGACTGGTGTGCACAATGACAGTTACAGAGAGAAGAGGTTGGAGACAGCAGTATCAAAGGACTGCTACAGAGAGCAGAGGTTGGAGACTGTGGTGGAGAACGACTGTTACAGAGAGCATATGTTGGAGACTGGGGAGCAGAAGGACTGTTTCAGAGAGTGGAGGATGGAGACTGAGGTGAAGAAGGACTGTTGCAGACAACATATGTTGGAGACTGTGGTGCATAATGACAGTTGCAGAGAGCAGATGTTGGAGACTGAGGTGCAGCAGGACTGTTGTAGAGAGCAGAGGTTGGAGACTTGGGTGCAGAAGGACTGTTGCAGAGAGCAGAGGTTAAATACAGGGGTGCAGAAGAATATTACAGAGAGCAGAATTTGGAGACGGAGGTAGAGTTGGACTGTTACAGAAAGAAGTGGTTAAAAATTGGGGTGCAGAAGGATTGTTACAGAGACCAGAGTTTGAAGATTGCGGTATAGAAAAATTGTTACAGAGAGCCGAGGTTGGAGACTGGGGTGCAGAAGGAATGTTACAGAGAGGACAGGTTAGAGACTGAGGTGCAGAAGAATAGATACGGAGAGCAGAGGTTTGAGACTGGGGTTCAGAAGGACTAATATTGAAAGCAGAGTTTGGAGACTGGGATGGAGAAGGAACGTTACGAAGAGCAGAGTTTGGAGACTGTGGTACAGAAGGACTCTTACAGAGAGCAAATATTGGAGACTCGGGAGTAGAAGGACTGTTGCAGAGGACAGACGTTGAAGACTGGGGTGCCGCAGGACACTTGCTGAAAGCAGAGGATAAAGACTAGAGTGGAGAAGGAATGTTACAGAGAGCAGAGTTTGGAAACTGGAGTGTAGAAGGATCGTACAGATAGCAGAGTTTGGAGACTGTGGTGCAGAAGGACTGTTGCAGAGAGCAGAGTTTGGAGACTGGGGTGCAGAGGACTGTTGCAGAGAGCAGAGTTTGGAAACTGGGGTGCAGAAGGACTGTTGCAGAGAGCAGAGTTTTGAGACTGGGGTGCAGAAGGACTGTTGCAGAGAGCAGAGTTTTGAGACTGGTGTGCAGAAGGACTGTTGCAGAGAACAGAGTTTGGAGACTGGGGTGCAGAAGGACTCTTGCAGAGAACAAAGGTTGGAGACTGGTGTGCAGAAGGACTGTTGCACAGAGCAGAGGTTGGAGACTGTGGTGCAGAAGGACACTTAGATAGAGCAGAAGTTGGAGTCTGGGGTGCAGAACTGTTATAGAGAGCAGTATTTGGAGACTGGGTTACTGAAGGATCTTACAAAGAGCAGAGGTTGGAGACTGAGGTGCAGGTGAACTTTTACAGAGAGCAGTGTTTGGAGACTAAGTTGCAGAAAGATTTTTACAGAGAGCAGAGGTTAGAGACTGAGTTTAAGAACGACTTTTACAGAGAGCAGAGTTTCGAAATTGGGGTGCAGAAGGACCGTTGCAGAGAGCAGAAATTGGAGACTGTGGTATAGGACTGTTACCGAGAAAAGAGGTTGGAGACTGGGGTGCAGAAAGACTCTAACATAGAGCACAGGTTGGAGACTGAGGTGCAGAAAAATAGATACAGAGAAGAGAGGGTGAATACTGGGGATTAGACAGACTTATACAGAAAGCAGAGTTTGGAGACTGCCGTATAGAAGGACTGTTAAAGAGAGCAGATCTCAGAGACTGGGGAGCAGAAAAAGTTTTGCAGAGGGTAGTGGTATGAGACTGGGGTTAAGAAAGAATGTTACAGAGAGCAGAGTTTGGAAACTGGAGTGCAGAAGGATCTTACAGAGAGAGAGGTTTGAGAGTATGATGAAGAAAGACTGTTGCAGAGAGCAGACATTGGAGACAAGGGTCCAGAAAAATCGTTGCAGAGAGCAGAGTTTGGATAATGGGCTGCAGAAGGACTGTTGCAAAGAGCAGATGATGGAGACTGGGGTGCAGAAGGACTGTTGCAGAGAGCAGATTTTAGATACTGGGGTTCAGAAGGACTGTTACACAGATCAGAGTTTAGAAACTGAGGTGCTGAAGGACTGTTACCGAAAACAGAGTTAGGAGACTGGGGTGCAGAAAGACTGTTACAGAGAGCAGAGGTTGGAGACTGGCGTTCAGATGGATCTTACAAAGAGCAAAGTTTGGAGACTGGGGTGCAAAAAGACTTTTGCAGAGAGCAGATGTTGGAGACTGGGGTGGAGAAGAATCGTTGAAGAGAGAAGAGGTTGGAGACTGGGGTGGAGAAGGCCTGTTACAGAGAGCAGAGTTAGGAGACTGTTGTGCCGAAGGACTGTTACAGAATGCAGAGTTTAAAGACTGGGTTTCAGAAGGATCTTACAGAGAGCAGCGTTGGGAGACTTAGTTGCAGAAGGACTGTTGCAGAAAGCAGATGTTGGAGACTGGGGTGCAGAAGGACTGTTGCAGAGAGCAGATATTTGTAACTAGATTGCAGAAGGACTGTTATAGAGAGCAGAGGATTGAGACTGGGTTGCAGAATGACTGTTGCAGAGAGCAGATGTTGGAGAATAAGGTGCGGAAGTTCTGTTACAGAGAGCAGAGGTTGGAAACTAAGGTGCAGAATGACTATTAAAGAGTGCAGAGGTTTGATACAGGGGTGCAAAAGGATGTTACAGAGAGCAGAGATTGGAGACTGGGGTGCAGAAGGATCAGAAGGACTGATACAGAAAGCAGATTTTGGAGAATGGGGTGCAGAAGAACAGTTCCGGAGAGCAGAGGTTTGAGACTGCGCTACAGAAGAAATGTTACAGAGAGCAGAGGTTAGATACTGGGGTTCAGATTGACTGTTACAGAGAACAGAAGTTGGAGACTGGGGTGCCACACCCTTGCAGAAAGCAGAGGTTGGAGACTGCGATGGAGAAGAAATGTTTGAGAGAGCAGATTTTGTAAACTGGAGTGCAGAAAGATCTTACAGAGAGCAGAGGTTGGAGACTGTGGTGCAGAAAGACTGTTGCAGAGATTAGAGGTTGGAGACTAGGGTCCAGAAGTATCGTTGCAGAGAGCAGAGTTTGGAGACTGGGGTGCATAAGGACTGTTGCAGAGAGCAGAGGTTGGAGACTGGGTGCAGAAGGACTGTTGCAGAGAGCAGAGGATGGAGACTGGAGTGCAGAAGGACTGTTGCAGAGAGTAGAGGTAAAAGACTGAGGTGCAGAAGGACTCTTAGAGAGAGCAGAATTTGGATACTGCGGTGAAGAAGCACTGATACAGAAAGCAGAGATTGGAGTCTAGGGTGCTTAAAGACCGTTACAGAGAGCAGAGGTTGGAGACTGCAGTACAGAACGACTGTTTCAGAGAGCAGAGGTTGAAGACTGAGGTGAAGAAATCCTGTTAGATAGAGCAAAGTTTGGAGACTGAGGTGCAGAATTCCTGTAACATAGAGCAGAGTTTGGAGACTGGGGTGCAGAAGAATCATTGCAAGGAGCAGAGTTTTGAGACAGGGGTGCAGAAGGATCTTAGAGAGAGCAGAATTTGGAGACTGAGGTACAGAAGGACTGTTGCAGAGATGAAAGGTTGAAGACTGGGGTGCAGTAGGATCATTGCAGAGAGCAGAATTTGGAGACTTTGGTACAATAGGATCATTGCAGAGAGCAGAGTTTAGAGACTGAGGTGCAGAAGGCCTGCTTCAGAGAGCAGAGTTTGGAGACTGGAGTGCAGAACGCCTATTACAGAAAGGAGAGGTTGGAAACTCGGGTGCAGAAAGACTGTTGTAGTGAGCAGAGTTTGGAGACTGGGTTGTTGAAGGATCTTACAGAGATCAGACGTTGGAGACTGAGGTGCAGAAAGACTGTTACAGAGGGCAGAGGTTGGAGACTGAGGTGTAGAAGGACGGTTACAGAGAGCAGAGTTTGGAGACTCAGGTGCAGAAGGACTGTTATAGGAAGCAGAGTTTGGAAATAAGGATGCAGAAGCACCGTTACAGAGAGCAGAGTTTGGAGACTGTGGTATAAGACTGTTACCTGTTAAGAGGTTGGAGACTGGGGTGCAGAAGGACTATTACATAGAGCACAGGTTGGAGACTGAGGTGCAGAAGGATAGATACAGAGAACAGAGGTTGGAGACCGAGGTTCCAAAAGACTGATACAGAAAGCAGAGGTTTGAGACTGGGGTTGAGAAGGATCGTTGCAAAGAGCAGAGTTTTGAGACTAGGGTGCATAAAGACTGTTCCAGAGAGCAGACGTTGGAGACTGGGGTGCAGAAGGACTGTGGCAGAGAGCAGATTTTAGAGACTGGGGTGCAGAAGGACTGTTACACAGAGCAGAGGTTGGAGACTGAGCTGCAGAAGGACTGTTACAGAGAGCAGGGTTTGGAGACTGGGTGGCAGAAGTCATGTTACAGAGAGCAGAGTTTCGAGACTGTTGTGCAGAAGGACTGTTACAG
Source organism: Ictidomys tridecemlineatus (assembly GCF_052094955.1). Lineage (NCBI taxonomy): Eukaryota > Metazoa > Chordata > Mammalia > Rodentia > Sciuridae > Ictidomys > Ictidomys tridecemlineatus. The sequence goes on from NW_027521218.1 coordinate 44,789, forward strand.
AGAGCAGAAGTAGGAGACTGTGGTGCAGAAGGGTCGTTGCAGTGAGCAGACTTTTCACAGTGAGGTGCAAAAGGACTGTTGCAGAGAGCAGATATTGGAGACTGGGTTGTAGAAAGACTGTTGCAGAGAGCCGAGGTTGGAGACTTTGGTGAAGAAGGATCGTTGCAGAGAGAAGAGTTTCAAACTGGGTTGCAGAAGGATCTTACAAAGAGCAGAGGTTGCAGACAGGGGTGCAGAAGGATTGTTACAGAGAGCAGAGTTTAGAGACTGTGGTCGAGAAGGACTCTTGCAGAGAGCAGACGTTGGAGACTGGGGTCCAGAAAGATCATTGCAGAAAGCAGAGTTGGAGACTGGGGTGTAGAAAGACTGTTGCAGAGAGCAGATGTTGGAGACTGGGGTGCAGACGGACTGTAGGATCATTGTAGAGAGCAGAGGTTGGAGACTGGTGTGCAGAAAGATCGTTGCAGAGAGCAGAGGTTGGAGATTGGGGTGCAGAAGGCCTGCTACAGAGAGCAGAGTTTGGAGACTGGCGTGCAGAATGCCTGTTACAGAGAGGAGAGGTTAGAGACTGGAGTGCAGAAGGACTGTTATAGAGAGCAGAGTTTAGAGACTGGGTTGCTGAAGGATGTTACAGAGAGCAGAGGTTGTAGACTGAGGTGCAGGTGCACTGTTACAGAGAGTAGTGGTTGAAGACTGGGTTACTGAAGGATCTTACAGAGAGCAGAATTTGGAGACTGAGGTGCAGAAAGACTGTTACAGAGAGCAGAGGTTGGAGACTGAGTTGTAGAAAAACTGTTACAGAGAGCAGAGATTGTAGACTGAGGTGCAGATGGACTTTTACAGTAAGAAGAGGTTGGAAATTTGGGTGTATAAGAACCGTTACAGAGACCAGGATTTGGAGACTTCGGTATAGAAAAACTGTTACAGAGAGCAGAGGTTGGAGACTGGGGTGCAGAAGAAATGTTACAGAGAGAACAGGTTGGAGACTGAGGTGCAGAAGTATATATACAGAGAACAGAGGTTTCAGACTTGGCTTTAGAAGGACTGATACAGAAAGAAGAGTTTGGAGACCGGGTTGCAGAACAACCATTAAGGACAGCAGAGGGTGGAGACTGCGTTTAAGAAGGACTGTTAAAGAGAGCATATGATGGAGACTGGGGAGAAGAAGGACTGTTGCAAAGGACAGAGGTTGGAGACTGAGGTGCCGCAGGACACTTTCAGTAATCAGAGGTTAAAGACTAGGTTTCAGAAGGACCGTTACAGAGAGCAGAGGTTGGAGACTTCGGTACAGAAGGACTGTTACAGAGAGCAGGTGTTGGAGACTGGGGAGCAGAAGGACTGTTACAGAGGACAGAGGTTGGAGACTGGGTTGCCGTAGGACCTTCGAAGAAAGCAGAGCTTACAGACTGCTTGGAGAAGGAATGTTAGAGAGAGCCGATTTTGGAAACTGGCGTGCAGAAAGATCTTACAGAGAGCATAAGTTTGAGACTGTGGTGCAAATGACTGTTGCAGAAGGACATCGGAGACTGTGGTGCAGAAGGACTGGTGCAGAAGGAATGTTGCAGAAGGACGTTGGATCCTGGGGTTTAAAAGGATAGTTGCAGAGAGCAGAATTTGGAGACTGGGGTGCAGAAGGACGGTTACAGAGAGCAGAGTTTGGAGACTGGGGTGCAGAAGGACTGTTGCAGAGAGCAGAGGTTGTCGACAGTGGTGCAAAAGGACTGTTGCAGAGAGCAGAGGTTTGAGACTGATGTGAAGAAGAATCGTTGCTGAGAGAAGAATTTGGAGACTTGGGTGAGATGGTCTGTTACAGAGAGCAGTGCTTGGAAACTGGGGTTCAGAAAAATATTACAGAGAGCAGAGGTGAGAGACTGAGGTGCAGGGGGAATGTTACCGAGAGCAGTCGTGGGAGACTGGGGTGCAGAAGAATCGTGCAGAGAGCAGAATTTTCAGACTGAGGTGCAGAAGGACTGTTACAGAGAGCAGAGTTTGGAGACTCAGGTGTAGAAGGACTTTTACAGGAAGCAGAGTTTGGAAATTGGGGTGCAGAAAGACCGTTAAGGAGAGCAGAGTTTAGAGACTGCGATATAGGGCTGTTACCGAGAGCAGAGGTTGAAGACTGGGGTGCAGAAGGACTCTTACATAGAGCACAGGTTGAGACTGAGGTGCAAAAGGATAGATACAGAAAACACAGGTTGGAGACTGGGGTTCCGAAAGCCTAATACAGAAAGCAGAGTTTGGAGACTGGGGGTGTAGAAGGACCTTTACAAAGAGCAGAAGTTGGATACTCCGGTACAGAAGGACTGTTACAAAGAGCAGATCTCAAAGACTGGGGAGCAGAAGACTGTTGCAGACGACAGAGGTTGGAGTCAGGAATGGAGAAGGAATGTTAAAGTGAGTAGAGTCTTCAGACTAAGGTGCAGAAGGACTGTTGCAGAGAGCAGATGTTGGAGACTGGGGTGCAGAATGACTGTTGCAGAGAGCAGACGTTGGAGACTGAGGTCCACAAAGATTGTTGCAGAGAGCAGAGTTTGGAGACTGGGGTGCAGGAAGACTGTTGCAGAGAGCAGATGTTGGAGAATGGGTGCAGAAGTACTGTTTCAGAGAGCAGATTTTAGAGACTGGGGTCAGAAGGACTGTTACAGAGAGCAGAGGTTGGAGACTGAGGAGCAGAAGGACTGTTACAGAGAGCAGAGTTTGGAGACTGGGGTGCCGAAGGACTGTTACAGAGAGCAGAGGTTGGAGACTGGGGTTCAGATGGATCTTACAGTGAGTAAAGTTTGGAGACTGGGGTGCAAACGGACTGTTGCAGAGAGTAGATGTAGGAGATTTGGGTGGAGAGGAATCATTGCAGAGAGAAGAGTTTTCAGACTAAATTGCAGAATGACTGTTGCAGAGAGCAGATGTTGAAGACTGGGGTGCAGAAGGTCTGTTACAGAGAGCAGATGTTGGTAACTAGGGTGCAGAAGGACTATTGTAGAGAGCAGTTTTTGGAGACTGGAGTGCAGAAGGACTGTTGCAGAGAGCAGAGGTTGGAGACTGAGTTGCGGAAGTCGTGTTACAGAGAGCATAATTTAAAGACTCTGGTGAAGAAGGACTGTTACAGAGAGCAGAGGTTGGATACAGGGGTGCAGAAAAATCTTACAGAGAGCCGAGCTGGAGACTGAGGTGTAGAAGGACTGTTGCATAGATCAGAGGTTGGAGACTGGTGTTCAGTAGGATCATTGCAGAGAGCAGAGGTTGGTGATTGGGGTGCAGAAGAATCGTAGCCGAGAGCAGAGGTTGCACACTGGGGTGCAGAAGGACTATTGCAGACAACAGAGGTTGGAGACTGAGGTTTAGAAAGACCGTTTCAGAGAGCAGAGGTTGGAGACTGATGAGCAGAAGCATTGTTACAGAGAGCAGAGTTTGGAGACTGGGGTACAGAAGCACTGTTTCAAAGAGCAGAGGTTGGAAACTGGGTTCAGAAGGATCTTACAGAGAGCAGAGGTTGGAGATTGGGGTGCAGTAGAACTGTTGCAGAGTGCAGACGTTGGAGACTGGAGTGTAGAAGGATAGATGCAGAGAGAATAGGTTGGATACTGTGGTGCTGATGGCCTGTTACATAGAGCTGAGTTTGTAGACTGGGGTGCATGAGGCCTGTTACAGAGAGCAGAGTTTGGAGACTGGGGAGCATGTGGACTGCTACAGAGAGAAGAGTTTGGATACTGGGTTGCAGAAGGATCTTATATAGAGCTGAGATTGGAGACTGAGGTGCAGTAGGACTGTTACAGAGAGCAGAGGTTGGAGACTGGGGTGCAGAAGGATACTTGCAGAGAGCAGAGATTTCAGACTGAGGTGCAGAAAGACTCTTACAGAGGGTAGGGGTTTGAGACTGATGTGAAAAAGGAATGTTACAGAGAGTTGAGTTTGGAGACTGAGGTGAAGAAGGACTGTTACAGAGAGTGGAGGTTGGAGACTTTTGTGCAGAAGGACTGTTACAGAGTGCAGAGTTTAAAGACTGCGTTGCAAAAGAATATTAAAAGAGCAGAGTTGGGAGACTGAGGTGCAGAAGGACTGTTAAAAAGAGCAGAGGTAGGAGTCTGGGGTGAAGAATGGTCGTTGCAGAGAGAAATGTTTTCAGACTGTGGTGCAGAAGAACTGTTGCAGAGTGTGGAGTTTTCAGGCTGAGGTGCAGAAGTACTGTTACAGAGAAGAGGTTGGAGACTGAGGTGTAGAAAGACTGTTACAGAGAGCAGAGTTTAGAGACTGAGAAGCAGAAGGACTGTTACAGAAAGCAGAGGTTGGAAATCTGGGTGCAGAAGAACCGTTACCGAGAGCAGAGGTTGGAGACTGCGGTATAGAATGACTGTTACAGAGAGCAGAGTTTGGAGACTGGGGTGCAGAAGGACTGTTACAGAAAGCACAGGTTGGAGACTGAGGTGTAGAAAGATAGATACAGAGAGCAGAGGTTGGAGACTGGGGTTCAGAAGGACTGATTCAAAAAGCAGCGGTTGGAGACTGGGTTGCAGAAGGACCATTACAGGGAGCAGAGTTTGGAGACTGCGTTATATAAGGACTGTTACAGAGAGCAGAAGTTGGAGACTGGGGTGCTGTAGGACCCTCACAGAAAGCAGAGGTTGGAGACTGCAGTGGAGAAGGAATGTTAGAGAGAGCAGATTTTGGAAACTGGAGTGCAGAATGATCTTACAGAGAGCCGATTTAGAGACTGTGGTGCAGAAGTACTTTGGCAGAGAGCAGACGTTGGAGACTGGGGTCCAAAATAATCCTTGCAGAGAGCAGAGTTTGGAAACTGGGGTGTAGAAAGACTGTTGCAGAGAGCAGATGTTGGAGACTGGGGTGCAGAAGTACTGTTGCAGAGAGCAGAGGATGTAGAATGGGGTGCAGAAGGACTGTTGCAGAGAGCAGAATTTTGAGACTGAGGTGCAGAAAGACTGTTACAGAGAGCAGAGTTTGCAGACTGGTGTGCAGAAGTACTGTTGCCGAGAGCAGAGGTTGGAGACTGGGCTGCAGAAGAATTGTTATAGAGAGCAGAGGTGGGAGACTGGGGTTCAGAAGGACTGTTACAGAGATCACAGGTTTGCGACTGGGGTGCAGAAGGAATGTTGCAGAAAGCAGAGGTTGGAGACTGGGATGCAGAAGAACTGTTTCAGAGAGCAGAGTTTGGAGACTGAGATGCATAAGGACTGTTACACAGGAAGACGTTGGAGACTGGCGTGAAGAATTATGATACAGAAAGCTGATGTGGGAGACTGGGGTGCAGAAGGACCATTACAGAGAGCAGTGGTTGGAGACTGGCGTGCAGAAGGACTGTTTCAGAGAGCAGAGTTTGGAAACTGGGTTGCAGAATGACTGTTATAGAGAGCAGATTTTTGAGGCTGAGTTGCAGAAGGACAGTTATAGAGACCAGAGTTTTGAGCCTGGGTTGCAGAAGGATCTTAGAGAGCAGGGGTTTAGGACTAAGGTGCAGGACGACTGTTACAGAGAGCAGTGGTTGAAGACTGGGGTTCAGAAAGATCATGCAGAGAGCAGAGGTTTCAGACTGAGGTGCAGAAGAACTGTTACAGAGAGCAGACGTTGGAGACTGACGTGCAGAAGGACAGTTACAGAGAGCAGAGTTGTGTTACTGAGGTGCATAAAGACTTTTACAGAAAGCAGAGGTTGGAAATTGGGGTGCAGAGGGACCATTACAGAGAGAAGAGGTTGGAGACTCCGGTATACAAAGACTGTAACAGAGAGCAGAGGTTGGAGAATATGGTGCAGAAAGACTGTTACAGAGAGCAGAGGTTAGAGAATGGGGTGCGGAAAGACTGTTAAACAGAGCAGAGGTTGAAGACTGGGGTGTAGAAGGACTGTTGCTGAGAGCAGAGGTTGGAGACTTGGGTGCAGAAGGACTGTTACAGAGAGCAGAATATGGTGACTGGGGTGCAGAAGAACTGTTGCAGATAGCAGAGGTTGGATCCTGGGGTGAAGAAGGACTTTTGCAGCGGACAGATGTTGGAGACTTGGGTTCAGAAGGACTTTTGCAGATAGTAGAAATTGGAGACTGAGGTGCAGAAGGACTGTTTCAGATAGCAGAAGTTGGAGACTGGTGTGCAGAAGGACTGATACAGAAAACAGAAGTTGGAGACTGAGGTGCAGAAGGACCATTACACAGAGAAGAATTTGGAGACTGCAATACAGGAGGACTGTTACAGAGAGCAGAGGTTTGTGACTAGAGTGGAGAAGAACTGTTTCAGAGTGCAGATGTTGGAGACTGGTGTGCAGAAAACTGTTGCAGAGAGCAGAGGTAGAAGACTGAGATGCAAAAAGAATGTTACAGTGAGCAGAGTTTGGAGACTGGGGTGCAGAAGGACTGATACAGAGAGCAGAGTTTGGAGAATGGGGTTCAGAAGGCCTGTTACAGAGAGCAGAAGTTGGAGACTGGGTTGCAAAAGAATATTATGTAGAGCAGAGTTTGGAGACTGCAGTGCAGAAGGATTGTTACAGAGAGCAGAGGGTGACGACTGGGGTGCAGTAGGATTATTTCAGAGAGCAGAGAATGGAGACTGGTGTTCAGAAGGATCGTTTCAGAGAGCAGAGTTCGGAGACTTGGGTGCAGAAGGACGGTTGCAGAGAGCAGATGTTGGAGAATGGGATGCAGAAGGATCGTAGCAGAGAGCAGTGATTGGAAACTGGGTTGCAGAAGGACTGTTACACAGAGCAGAGGTTGAAGAGTTGAGTGCAAAAGGACTGTTACAGAGAGCAGAGTTTGGAGACTGGGGTACAGAAGGACTGATACAGAAAGCAGAGGTTTTAGACTGGGGTCCAGAATGAACCTTACAGAGAGCAGAGGTTGGAGACTGCAGTACAGTAGGACTGTTACAGAGAGCAGAGGGTGGATACCAGGGTACAGAAGGAATGCTGCAGAGAGCAGAGTTTGGAGAATGGGATGCAGAAGGACTGTTTCAGAGAGTAGATGTTAAAGACTGGGGTGAAGAAGAACTGTTGCAGAGAGCAGATGTTGGAGACTGGGGTGCAGAAGGATTGTGCAGGGAGAGGAGGTTGGAGCCTGGGGTGAAAAAGAACTGTTACAGAGATCAGAGTTTGAGATTGGGGTGCAGAAGGATCTCACAGAGAGCAGAAACTGGAGAGTTCGGTGCACACGAACTGGTGCACAGAGAAGAGGTGGGGGACTGGGTGCAGAAGGACTGTTTCAGAGAGCAGAGTTTGGAGACTGGGTGGCAGAAGGATCTTACATAGAGCAGAGTTTGGAGACTGAAGTGCAGATGTAATGTTACCGAGAGCAATGTTTGGAGACTGGGCTGCAGAAGGATTTTTGCAGAGATCAGAGTTTGGAGACTGACATTCTGAGGTACTCTAGAAGAAAACAGAGGTTGGAGAATGGGGTGCATAAGGACCTTTGCAGAGAGCAGATGTTGGTGACTGAGGTGCAGATGGATTGTTACAGAGAGCAAAGGTTGGAGACTCGGGTGAAGAAGGAATGTTACGGAGATCGGAGTTTGGAGACTAGGGTGCAGAAGGATCTTTCATTGAGCAGAGGTTGGAGACTGCGGTGAAGATGAACTGTTGCACAGACAAGAGGTTTGAGAATGGGGTGCAGAAGGACTGTTACAAAGAGCAGATTTTGGAGACAGGGTTGCAGAAGAATCTTACAAAGAGCAGAGGTTGGAGACTGAGGTAGAACAGAATTGTTACAGAGAGCAGGGTTTGGAGACTGGGGTGCAGAAGGATCTTTGTAGAGAGCCGAGGTTGGAGACTGGGTTGCAAAAGGACTGTTACAGAGAACAGAGGTTGGAGACTGGGGTGCAGAAGGCTTGTTACAGAGAGCAGAGTTTTGTGAAGGGATATAGAACGACTGTTATACAGAGCAGAGTTTGTTGAAAGGATGCAGAACGACTGTTACAGAGGGAAGAGTTTGGAGACTGGATTGCAGAAGGATCTTACAGAGAGCAGAGGTTGGAGACTGAGGTGCAGAAAGACTGATACAGAGAGTAGAAGTCGGAGACGGAGGTTCAGAAGGACCATTGCAGAGAGCAGAGATGGAGACAGAGGTTCAGAAGGATTGTTACAGAGAGAAGAGTTTGGAGACTGGGGTGCAGAAGGACTGTTGCAGATAGCAGAGTTTAGAGAATGAGGTAAAGATGGAGTGTTGCAGGGAGCAGGTTTTGGAGACTTGGGTGCAGAAGGACTGTTGCAGGTTTGAGAATAGGGTGCAGAAGCACCATTGCAGAGAGCAGAGTTCGGAGACTGCAATACAGGACGGTTACAGAGAGCAGAGGTTGGAGAATGTTTTATAGAAGAATTGTTTCAGAGTGCAGATGTTAGAGACTGGGGTTCAGAAGTACTGTTGCAGAGAGCAGAGTTTGGAGACTGGGGTGCAGAAAGAATGTTACAGAGAGCAAAGGTTGGGGACTGGGGTGCAGAATTACTGATACAGAAAGCAGAGGTCGAGACTGCGGTGTAGAAGGACCGTTACAGAGAGAAGAGGTTGGAGACTGTGTTACAGAAGGGCTGTTGCAGAGAGCAGAGTTTTTAGAATGGGGTGCAGAAGAACTGTTACAGAGAGCAGAGGTTAGAGAAGAGGGTGCACAAGTAAGGTTGCAGAGTTCAGAGGTTGGAGACAGAGGTGCAGAAGGACTGTTACAGAGAGCAGAGGTTGTAAACCGTGGTTCAGGAGGACTTACACTGAAAGCAGATGTTTGAGACTGGGATGCAGAAGGACCGTTACAGAGAGCAGATGTTGGACTGGGGTGCATAAGGATCGTTGCAGAGGGCAGAGGTTGGAGACAGGGGTGCAGAAGGACGGTTTCAGAGAGCAGAGGTTGGAGACGGAATTGCAGAAAAATAGTTACAGAGA
>NW_027521218.1:53848-109194 GCF_052094955.1 Ictidomys tridecemlineatus
CTGCTCTCTGTAACAGTCTTTCTGCACCATATTCTCCAACCTCTGCTCTCTGTTACAGTCTTTGTATACGGAGTCTCCAACCTTCTCTCTGTAATGGTCCCTCTGCACCCCAATTTCCAACCTCTGCTTTTCTGTAAAACTCTTTATGCACCTCAGTAACACAACTCTGCTCTCTGTAACTGTCCTTCTGCACGTCAGTCTCCAACGTCTGCTCTCTGTAACGGTTCTTCTGCACCTCAGTCTGAAACCTCTGCTCTCTGCATGATCTTTCTGAACCCCAGTCTTTCAACCACTGCTCTCTGTAACAGTCGTCCTGCACCTTAGTCCTAAACCCCTGCTCTCTAAGATCTTTCTGCAACCCAGCCTCAAAACTCTGGTCTCTATAACTGTACTTCTGCAACTCAGCCTCAAAAATCTGCTCTCTATAACAGTCATTCTGCAACCCAGTCTCCAACCTCTGCTCTCTGTAGCAGGCCTTCTGCACCCCAGTCTCCAAACTCTGCTCTCTGAAACAGTCCTTCTGCACGCCAGTCTCCAACCACTGCTCTCTGTAAAGGTCCTTCTGCACCCCAGTCTCCCCACATCAGCTTTCTGTATCATAATTCTTCACGCCAGTCTCCAACGTCTTCCTGTGTAACAGTCCTTATGCATCTCAGTCTCCAAACTCTGCTCTCTGAAACAGTTCTTCTCCATCCCAGTCTCCAACCTCTGCCTTTCTGCAACATTCCTTCTGCACCCAGTCGCAAACCTGTGATCTCTGTAACAGTCCTTCTGAACCCCAGTCTCCCACCTCTGCTCTCTATAACAATTCTTCTGCAGCCCAGTCTCCAACCTCTGCTCTCGGCAACAGTACTTCTGCACACCAGTCTGCAAACTCTGCTCTCTGTAACAGTCTTTCTGCACCCCAGTCTCAAAATTCTGCTCTCTGCAACAGTCCTTCTGCACCCCATTCTACATCCTCTGCTCTCTGCAACAGTACTTCTGCACCCCAGTCTCCAACATCTGCTCTCTGCAACAGTCTTTCTACACCCCAGTATCCAAACTCTGCTCTCTGCAAGGATTATTTTGGACCCCAGTCTCCAACGTCTGCTCTCTGCCAAAGTACTTCTGCACCACAGTCTCTAAAATCGGCTCTCTGTAAGATCATTCTGCACTCTAGTTTCCAAAATCTGCTCCCTCTAACATTCCTTCTCCACTGCAGTCTCCAACCTCTGCTTTCTGTGAGGGTCCTACAGCACCCCAGTCTCCAACTTCTGCTCTCTGTAACAGTCCTTATATAACGCAGTCTCAAAACTCTGCTCTCTGTAATGGTCCTTCTGCAACCCAGTCTCCAACCGCTGCTTTTTGAATCAGTCCTTCTGAACCCCAGTCTCCAAACTCTGCTCTCTGTATCTATCTTTCTACACCTCAGTCTCCAACCTGTGCTTTCTGTAACAGTCCTTCTGCACCCCAGTCTCCAAACTCTGCTCTCTGTAACAGTCATTCTATACCGCAGTCTCCAACCTCTGCTCTCGGTAACGGTTCTTCTGCACCCAGATTTCCAACCTCTGCTTTCTGTAACAGTCCTTCTGCTTCTCAGTCTCTAAACTCTGCTCTCTGTAACAGTCTTTCTACACCTCAGTCTCCAACCTCTTCTCTGTAACAGTACTTCTGCACCTCAGCCTGAAAACTCCACACTCTGCCAACAGTTCTTCTGCACCACAGTCTGAAAACATTTCTCTCTGCAACGACCATTCTTCACCCCAGACTCCTACCTCTGCTCTTTTTAACAGTCCTTCTGCACCTCAGTCTCCCAACTCTGCTCTTTTAATATTCTTTTGCAACGCAGTCTTTAAACTCTGCACTCTGTAACAGTCCTTCTGCACAAAAGTCTCCAACCTCCGCTCTCTGTAACAGTCCTTCTTCACCTCAGTCTCCAAACTCAACTCTCTGTAACATTCCTTTTTCACATCAGTCTCAAACCCCTACCCTCTGTAAGAGTCTTTCTGCACCTCAGTCTGAAATCTCTGCTCTCTGCAAATATCCTTCTGCACCCCAGTCTCCAACCTCTGCTCTCTGTAACAGTCCTACTGCACCTCAGTCTCCAATCTCAGCTCTATATAAGATCCTTCTGCAACCCAGTATCCAAACTCTTCTCTCTGTAGCAGTCCACATGCTCCCCAGTCTCCAAAACTCTGCTCTCTGTAACAGGCCTCATGCACCCCAGTCTACAAACTCAGCTCTATGTAACAGGCCATCAGCACCACAGTATCCAACCTATTCTCTCTGCATCGATCCTTCTACACCCCAGTCTCCAACGTCTTCACTCTGCAACAGTTCTACTGCACCCCAATCTCCAACCTCTACTCTCTGTAAGATCCTTCTGAACCCAGTTTCCAACCTCTGCTCTTTGAAACAGTGCTTCTGTACCCCAGTCTCCAAACTCTGCTCTCTGTAACAATGCTTCTGCTCATCAGTCTCCGACCTCTGCTCTCTGAAACGGTCTTTCTAAACGCTCAGTCTCCAACCTCTGTTGTCTGCAATAGTCCTTCTGCACCGCAGTGTGCAACCTCTGCTCTCGGCTACGATTCTTCTGCACCCCAATCACCAACCTCTGCTCTCTGCAATGATCCTACTGAACACCAGTCTCCAACCTCTGATCTCTGCAACAGTCCTTCTACACCTCAGTCTCCAGCTCGGCTCTCTGTAAGATTTTTCTGCACCCCTGTATCCAACCTCTGCTCTCTGTAACAGTCCTTCTTCACCAGAGTCTTTAAATTATGCTCTCTGTAACATGACTTCCGCAACTCAGTCTCCAACCTCTGCTCTCTGCAACAGTCCTTCTGCACTCCAGTCTCCAAAAACTGCTCTCTACAATAGTCCTTCTGCACCCTAGTTACCAACATCTGCTCTCTGTAACAGACCTTCTGCACCCCAGTCTTCAACATCTGCTCTCTGCAACAGTCATTCTGCAATTTAGTCTGAAAACTCTTCTCTCTGCAACGATTCCTCTCCACCCAAATCTCCTACATCTGCTCTCTGCAACAGTCCGTTTGCACCCCAGTCTCCAAACTTTGCTCACTGTAAGATCCATCTGAACCCCAGTCTCCAACCTCTGCTCTCTGTAACAGTCCTTTGGCACCCCAGTCTCCAAACTCTGCTCTCTGTAACAGTCCTTCTGCTCCTCAGTCTCCAACCTCTGCTCTCTGTAACAGTCCTTCTGAACCCCAGTCTCTAAAATATGCTCTCTGAAACAGTACTTCTGCACCCCATTCTCCAACATCTGCTCTCTGCAACAGTCTTCCTGCACCCCAGTCTCCAAACTCTGCTCTCTGCAACAATCTTTGTGGACCCCAGTCTCCAACGTCTGCTCTCTGCAACAGTCATTCTGCACCCCAGTCTCCAACATCTGCTCTCTGCAACAGTCCTTCTGCACCTTAGTCTGAAGACTCTACTCACTTTAACATTCCTTCTCCATTCCTGACTCCAACCTCTGTCGTCTGCAACAGTCCTTCTGCTCCCCAGTCTCTGAGATCTGCTCTTTGTAACAGTCCTTCTGTACCGGAGTATCCAACTTCTTCTCTTTTTAAAGGTCCTTCTACACCCCAGTCTCCAAACTCTGCTTTCTGTATTAGTCTTTCGGAACCCCAGTCTCCAACCTGTGTTTTCTGTATCTATCCTTTTGCACCTCAGTCTCAACCTGTGCTCTATGTAAGAGTCCTTCTGCACCCCAGTCTTCAACCTCTGCTCTCGGTAACAGCCATATATCGCAGTCTCTAAACTCTGCTCTCCTTAACGGTCTTTCTGCACCCCAAATTCCAAACTCTGCTTCCTGTAAAAGTCCTTCTACACCTGAGTCTCCAAACTCTGCTCTCTGTAACAGTCCTTCTGCACCTCAGTCTGAAAATTCTGCTCTCTGCACGATTCTTCTGCACCCCAGTCTCCCACTACTGCTCTCGGTAACATTCCCCCTGCACCTCAGTCTCTCACCTCTGCTCTCTGTAATATTTTTCTGAACCCCAGTTTCCAAGCACTGCTCTCTGTAACAGACCATCTCACCCAAGTCTCCAAATTCTTCTCTCAGCAACGATTCTTCTTCACACCAGTCTCAAACCTCTGCTCTCTGCAACAGTCCTTTTGAACCACTGTCGACAACCTCTGCTCTCTGCAACAGTCCTTCTGCACCCCAGTCTCCAAACTCTGCTCTCTGTAACCGTCCTTCTGCACCCCAGTCTCCAAATTCTGCTCTCTGCAACTATCCTTTTAAACCCCAGGATCCAACGTCCTTCTGCAACAGTCCTTCTGCACCAGTCCTTCTGCACCACAGTCTCCGATGTCCTTCTGCAACAGTCATTTGCACCACAGTCTCAAACTTATGCTCTCTGTAAGATCTTTCTGCACGCCAGTTTCCAAAATCGGCTCTCTCTAACATTCCTTCTGCAACGCAGTCTGTAAGCTCTGCTTTCTTCGAAGGTCCTACGGCAACCCAGTCTCCAACCTCTGTCCTCTGTAACAGTCCTTCTGCTCCCCAGTCTCCAACATCTGCTCTCTGTAACAGTCCTTCTGTACCGAAGTCTCCAACCTCTGCTCTCTGTAACGGTCCTTCTGAAACCTAGTCTTTAACCTCTGATTACTGAAAGTGTCCTGCGGCACCTCAGTCTCCAACCTCTGTCCTTTGCAACAGTTTTTCTTCTCCCCAGTCTCCATCATATGCTCTCTTTAACAGTCCTTCTTAAACGCAGTCTCCACCCTCTGCTATCCTTAATGGTTGTTCTGCAACCCGGTCTCCAAACTCTTCTTTCTGTATCAGTCCTTCTAAAGCCAAGTCTGAAACCTCTGTTCTCTGTATATATACTTCTGCACCTCAGTCTCCAACCTGTTCTCTCTGTAACATTTCTTCTGCACCCCAGTCTCCAACCTCTGCTCTCTGTAACAGTTTTTCTATACCGAAGTCTCCAAATCCTGGTCTCTGCAACGGTTCTTATACACCCAAATTTCCAACCTCTTCTTACTGTAAAAGTCCATCTGCAACTCAGTCTACAATCTCTGCTCTCTGTAACAGTTTTTCTACAACTCAGTCTCCAACCTCTGCTCTCTGTAACAGTCTTTCTGCACCTCAGTCTCCAAATTCGGCTCTCTGTAAGATCCTTCAGTAACCCAGTCTTCAACCATTACTCTCTGTAACAGTGCACCTGCACCTCAGTCTACAACCTCTGCTCTCTGTAACATCCTTCAGCAACCCAGTCTCTAAACTCTGCTCTCTATAACAGTCCTTCTGCACTCCAGTCTCCAACCTCTCCTCTCTGTAACAGGCATTCTGCACGCCAGTCTCCAAACTCTGCTCTCTGTAGCAGGCCTTCTGCACCCCAATCTCCAACCTCTGCTCTCTGCAACGATCTTTCTGCACACCAGTCACCAACCTCTCCTCTCTACAATGATCCTACAGTCCGTCTGCACCCCAGTCTCCAACATCTGCTCTCTGCAACAGTCCTTGTACACCCCAGTCTCCAACTCTGCTTTCTGCAATGATCTTTCTGGACCCCAGTCTCCAACGTCTGCTCTCTGCAAGAGTCCTTCTCAACCACAGTCTCTAAACTCTGCTCTCTGTAACAATCCTTCTGCACCCCTGTCTGCAACCTCTGCTCTTTGTAAGATCCTTCTGCAACCCAGTTTGAAACTCTTCTCTCTGCAACGATCCTTCTTCACCAAAGTCTCCAACCTCGGCTCTCTGCAACAGTCTTTCTACAACCCAGTCTCCAATATCTGCTCTCTGCAACAGTCCTTTTGCACCACAGTCGACAACCTCTGCTCTCTGCAACAGTCCTTCTGCACCCCAGTCTCCAAACTCTGCTCTCTGTAACCGTCCTTCTGCACCCCAGTCTCCAAATTCTGCTCTCTGTAACCGTCCTTCTGCACCCCAGTCTCCAACCTCTGATCTCTGCAACAGTCCACTGCACCCCATTCTTCAACCTTTGCTCTTTGCAACAGTCCTTTGCAACCCAGTCTCAAACATCTGCTCTCAGCAACAGTCCATCTAACTCCAGTCTCCAAACTCTTCTCTCTGCAACTATCCTTCTAAACCCCAGGATCCAACGCCCTTCTGCAACAGTCCTTCTGCACCAGTCCTTCTGCACCACAGTCTCCGACGTCCTTCTGCAACAGTCATTTGCACCACAGTCTCAAACTTATGCTCTCTGTAAGATCTTTCTGCACGCCAGTTTCCAAAATCGGCTCTCTCTAACATTCCATCTCCAACGCAGTCTGTAAGCTCTGCTTTCTTCGAAGGTCCTACGGCAACCCAGTCTCCAACCTCTGTCCTCTGTAACAGTCCTTCTGCTCCCCAGTCTCCAACATCTGCTCTCTGTAACAGTCCTTCTGTACCGAAGTCTCCAACCTCTGCTCTCTGTAACGGTCCTTCTGAAACCTAGTCTTTAACCTCTGATTACTGAAAGTGTCCTGTGGCACCCCAGTCTCCAACCTCTGTCCTTTGCAACAGTCCTTCTTCTCCCCAGTCTCCATCATATGCTCTCTTTAACAGTCCTTCTTAAACGCAGTCTCCACCCTCTGCTGTCCTTAATGGTTGTTCTGCAACCCAGTCTCCAAACTCTTCTTTCTGTATCAGTCCTTCTAAAGCCCAGTGTGAAACCTCTGTTCTCTGTATAAATACTTCTGCACCTCAGTCTCCAACCTGTTCTCTCTGTAACATTTCTTCTGCACCCCAGTCTCCAACCTCTGCTCTCTGTAACAGTTTTTCTATACCGAAGTCTCCAAATCCTGGTCTCTGTAACGGTTCTTTTACACCCAAATTTCCAACCTCTTCTTACTGTAACAGTCCATCTGCACCTCAGTCTACAATCTCTGCTCTCTGTAACAGTTTTTCTACAACTCAGTCTCCAACCTCTGCTCTCTGTAACAGTCTTTCTGCACCTCAGTCTCCAAATTCTGCTCTCTGTAAGATCCTTCAGTAACCCAGTCTTCAACCACTACTCTCTGTAACAGTGCACCTGCACCTCAGTCTCCAACCTCTGCTCTCTGTAAGATCCTTCAGCAACCCAGTCTCTAAACTCTGCTCTCTATAACAGTCCTTCTGCACTCCAGTCTCTAACCTCTCCTCTCTGTAACAGGCATTCTGCACGCCAGTCTCCAAACTCTGCTCTCTGTAGCAGGCCTTCTGCACCCCAATCTCCAACCTCTGCTCTCTGCAACGATCTTTCTGCACACCAGTTTCCAACCTCTGCTCTCTACAATGATCCTACAGTCCGTCTGCACCCCAGTCTCCAACATCTGCTCTCTGCAACAGTCTTTCTACACCCCAGTCTCCAACTCTGCTTTCTCAATGATCTTTCTGGACCCCAGTCTCCAACGTCTGCTCTCTGCAAGAGTCCTTCTCGACCACAGTCTCTAAACTCTGCTCTCTGTAACAATCCTTCTGCACCCCTGTCTGCAACCTCTGCTCTTTGTAAGATCCTTCTGCAACCCAGTTTGAAACTTTTCTCTCTGCAACGATCCTTCTTCAACAAAGTCTCCAACCTCGGCTCTCTGCAACAGTCTTTCTACAACCCAGTCTCCAATATCTGCTCTCTGCAACAGTCCTTTTGCACCTCACTTGAAAAGTCTGCTCACTGCAACGACCCTTCTGCACCACAGTCTCCTACTTCTGCTCTCTGTAACAGTCCTTCTGCACCTCATTCTCCCAACTTTGCTCTTTGTAACATCCTTCTGCAACCCAATCTTTAAACTCTGCACTCTGTAACAGTCGTTCTGCACAACAGTCTCCAAACTCTGCTCTCTGTAACATGACTTCTGCCAACCAGTCTCCAAACTCTGCCCTCTGTAACAGGCCTTCTGCACCCCAGTCTCCAACCTTTTCTCTCTGCAACGATTCTTCTCCACCCCAGTCTCCAGAATCTGCTCTCTGCAACAGTCCTTTTGCACCCCAGTCTCAAAACTCTGCTCTCTGTAAGATCCATCTGAACCCCAGTCCCCAAATTCTGCTCTCTGTAACAGTCCTTCTGCACCCCACTCTCCAAACACTGCTTTCTATAACAGTCCTTCTGCAGCTCAGTCTCCAACCTCTGCTCTGTGTAACAGTCCTTCTGCACCCCAGTCTCTAAAACCTGCTCTCTGCCACAGTCCTTCTGCACCCCAGTCTCCAACGTCTGCTCTCTGGAACAGTCCTTCTGCACCCCAGTCTCAAAAGTTTGCTCTTTACAACGATCCTTCTGGACCCCAGTCTCCAACCTCTGCTTCCTGTATCACTCTTTCGGAACCGCAGTCTCCAAACTCTGTTCTCTGTATCAATCCTTCTGCACCTTAGTCTCCAACCTGTGCTCTATGTAAGAGTCCTTCTGCACCCCAGTCTCCAACCTCTTCTCTCGGTAACAATCTTATACCGCAGTCTCCAAACACTGCTTTCTATAACAGTCCTTCTGCAGCTCAGTCTCCAACCCCTGCTCTCTGGAACAGTCCTTCTGCACCCCAGTCTCTAAAATCTGCTCTCTGCCACAGTCCTTCTGCACCCCAGTCTCCAACGTCTGCTCTCTGGAACAGTCCTTCTGCACCCCAGTCTCAAAAGTTTGCTCTTTACAACGATCCTTCTGGACCCCAGTCTCCAACCTCTGCTTCCTGTATCACTCTTTCGGAACCGCAGTCTCCAAACTCTGTTCTCTGTATCAATCCTTCTGCACCTTAGTCTCCAACCTGTGCTCTATGTAAGAGTCCTTCTGCACCCCAGTCTCCAATCTCTTCTCTCGGTAACAATCTTATACCGCAGTCTCCAAACTCTGCTCTCTGTAACGGTCCTTCTGCATCCCAATTTCCAAACTCTGCTTCCTATAACAGTCCTTCTGCACCTGAGTCTCCAAACTCTGCTCTCTCTAACCGTCCTTCTACACCTCAGTCTTCATCCTCTGCTCTCTATAACAGTCCTTCTGCACGTCAGTCTTCAACATCTGCTCTCTGTAACATTCTTCAGCAACCCAGTCTCCAAACTCTGCTCCCTACAACAGTCTTTCTTCACCGGAGTTTCCAACCTCTTCTCTCTGTAATAGGCCGTCTGCATGCCAGTCTCCAAACTCTTCTCTCTAATGCAGGTCTTCTGCACCTCAGTCTCTAACCTCCGCTCTCTTCAAGATCCTATTGCACCCAAGTCTCCAACCTCTGCTCTTTGCAATGATCCTACTTCACCCCAGTCTCCAACCTCTCATCTCTGCAACAGTCCTTTTGTACCTCAGTCTCCAACCTCTGCTCTTTGAAGCAGGCCTTCTGCACCTCAGTCTCTAACCTCCACTCTCTGCAACGATCCTACTGCACCCAAGTCTCCAAACTCTGCTCTCTGCAATGATCCTTCTGCACCCCAGTCTCCAACCTCTCATCTCTGCAACAGTCCTTCTCCACCTCAGTCTCCAAACTCTGCTCTGTGTAACAGTCCTTCTGCACCCCAGTCTTTAAAATCTGCCCTCTGCCACAGTCTTTCTGCACCCCAGTCTTCAACGTCTGCTCTCTGGAACAGTCCTTCTGCACCCCAGTCTCAAAACTCTGCTCTCTGCAATGATCCTTCTGGACCCCAGTCTCCAGCATCTGCTCTCTGCAACAGTCCTTCTGCAACACAGTCTCCAACCTCTTCTCTTTGTAAGATCCTTCTGCACTCTAGTTTCCAAACTCTGCTCTCTGTAACAATCCTTCTCCACCGGAGTCTCAAACCTCTGTCTTCTGCAACAGTCCTCCTGCTCCCCAGTCTCCGAGATCTGCTCTCTGTAACAGTCCTTCTGTACCGCAGTCTTCAACCTCTGCTCTTGTTAAGGTCCTTCAACACCCCAGTCTCCAAACTCTGCTTTCTTTATCAGTCTTTCGGAACCCCAGTCTCCAACCTCTGTTCTCTGTATCTATCCTTCTGGACCTCAGTCTCCAACCTGTGCTCTATGTAAGAGTCCTTCTGCACCCCAGTCTGCAACCTCTTCTCTCAGTAACAGTCTTATACTGCAGTCTCCAAACTCTGCTCTCTGTAACAGTCCTTCAACAACTCAGACTCCAACCTATGCTCTCTGTATCATTCCTTCTGCAACAAAGTCTTCAAACTCTGCTCTCTGTAACAATCCTTCTAAACCCCTGTCTGCCACCTCTGCTCTCTGTAATATCTTTCTGAAACCCAGTCTCCAAACTCTGCTCTCTGTAACAGTGCTTCTGCACACCCGTCTCCAACCTCTGCTCTCTGCAAAGATCCTTTCTCACCAAAGTCTCTAACCTTTGCACTCTGCAACAATCCTTCTGCACCCCAGTCTCCAACATCTGCTCTCTGCAACATTCCTTCTGCACTTCAGTCTGAAAACTCTGCTCACTGCAACGACCTCCTTCACACCAGTCTTTAAAATCTGCTCTCTGCAACAGTCCTTCTGCAACCCAGTATAAAATATCTGCTCTCTGCAACAGTCCTTCTGCAACCCAGTATTTAATATCTGCTCTCTGCAACAGTCCTTCTGCAACTCAGTCTGAAATCTGTACTCTCTGCAGTGATCCTTCTGCACCTCAGACTCCTAACTCTGCTCTTTGTAAGACCCTTCTGCAACCCAGTCTCCAGACTCTGCTCTTGGCAACATTGCTTCTGCACCCTAGTCTCGAACCTCTGCTCTCTGTAAGATCCTTATGCACTCTAGTCTCCAACCTCTGCTCTCTGTAACAATCCTTCTGCACCCCAGTCTCCAACATCTGCTGTATGCAACAGTTCTTCTGCACCTCAGTCTGAAAACTCTTCTCTCTGCAACGACCGTTCTGCATCCGAGTCTCCTACCTCTACTATCTGTAACAGTCCTTCTGCACCTTAGTATCCAAACTCTGCTCTCTTTAACATCATTCTGCAACCCAGTCTCTAACCTCTGCTCTCTGTAACAGGCCTTCTGCACCCCAGTCTCCAACCTCTTCTCTTTGCAATGATTCTTCTTCACCCCAGTCTCCAACATCTGCTCTCTGCAACAGTCCTTTTGCACCCCAGTCTCCCAACTCTGCTATCTGTAAGATACATCTGAACCCCAGTCTTTAACCTTTGCTCTCTGTAACACTCCTCCTGCACCCCAGTCTCCAAACTCTGCTCTTTGTAACAGTTTTTCTGCACCTCAGTCTCCAACCTCTTCTCTCTGTAACAGTCCTTCTGCACCCCAGTCTAAAACATCTGCTCTCTGCAACAGTCCTTTTGCACCCCAGTCTCCGAACTCTTCTCTCTGCAACGCTCCTTCTGGACCGCAGTCTCCAACGTCTGCTCTTTGTAAGATTCTTGTGCACTCCAGATTCCATACTCTGCTCTCTGTAACATTCCTTCTCCACCCCAGTCTCCACACTCTGTACTCTGCAACATTCCTTCTGCTCCCCAGTCTCCGATATCTGGTCTCTGTAACAGTAGTTCTGTACCGCAGTCTCCAACCTGTGCTCTTTGTAATGCTCCTTCTACACCCCAGTATCCAACCTCTGCTTTCTGTATCAGTCTGTCTGAACCAAAGTCTCCAAACGCTGTTCTCTGTCTCTATCCTTCTCCACTTCAGTCTCCAACCTCTGCTCTCTGTAGCATCCTTCTAAAACCCAGTCTCCAAACTCTACTCTCTGTAACAATCCTTCTGCACACCAGTCTCCAACCTCTGCTCTCTGAAACAATCCTTCTTAACCCCAGTCTCCAATGTCTGCTCTCAGCAACAGTCCTTCTGCACCCCAGTCTCCAACATCTGCTCTCTACAACAGTCATTCTGCACTTTAGTCGGAAAACTCTGCTGTATACAACGAACATTCTGCACCTCAGACTCCCAACTCTGCTCTCTGTAAGATCCTTCTGCAACCCAGCCTTTAAACTCTACACTCGGTAATCGTCCTTCTGCATAACAGTCTCCAACCTCTTCTCTCTGTAACAGGACTTCTGCACCCCAGTCTCCAAACTGTTCTCTCTGCAAAGATTCTTCTTTACACCAGTCTCCAACCTCTGCTCTCTGAAACAGTCCTCTTGTATCACATTCTCCAAAAGCTGCTCTCTGTAAGATTCATCTGAACCCCAGTCTCCAACCTCTGCTCTATGTATCAGTGCTTCTGCACCCCAGTCTCCAACCTCTGCTCTCTGTAACAGTTTTTCTGCACCTCATACTCCAAACTCTGCTCTCTGTAACCGTCTTTCTGAACCCCACTTTCTAACCTCTGCTCTCAGCAACAGTTCGTATGCACCCCAGTCTCCAACATCTGCTCTCTGCAACAGTCCTTCTACACTCCAGTCTGCAACTCTGCTTTCTGCAACGATCTTTCTGGACCCCAGTCTCCAACGTCTGCTCTCTGCAAGAGTCCTTCTGGACCACAGGCTCCAACCTCTGCTCTCTGTAACAATCCTTCTGCACCCCTGTCTGCAACCTCTGCTTTGTAAGATCCTTCTGCAACCCAGTTTGAAACTCTGCTCTCTGTAACAGTGCTTCTTCCCACCGGTCTCCAACCTTTTCTCTCTTCAATGATCCTTCTTCACCAAAGTCTCCAACCTCTGCTCTCTGCAACAGTTATTCTACAACCCAGTCTCCAATATCTGCTCTCTGCAACAGTCCTTTTGCACCTCACTCTGAAAAGTCTGTTCACTGCAACGACCCTTCTGCAACCGAGTCTCCAGACTCTGCTCTTGGCAACATTGCTTCTGCACCCTAGTCTCGAACCTCTGCTCTCTGTAAGATCCTTATGCACTCTAGTCTCCAACCTCTTCTCTCTGTAACAGTCCTTCTGCAAAACAGTCTCGAAACTCTGCTCTCTGTAACATGACTTCTGCCACCCAGTCTCCAAACCCTGCTCTCTGTAACAGTCCTTCTGCAGCTCAGTCTCCAACCTCTGCTCTGTGTAACAGTCCTTCTGCACCCCAGTCTCTAAAATCTGCTCTCTGCCACAGTCCTTCTGCACCCCAGTCTCCAACGTCTGCTCTCTGGAACAGTCCTTATGCACCCTAGTCTCAAAACTCTGCCCTTTGCAACGATCCTTCTCAACCCCAGTCTCAAACCTCTGCTTTCTGTATCAGTCTTTTGGAACCTCGGTATCCAACCTCTGTTCTCTGTATCTATCCTTCTGCACCTCAGTCTCCAAACTGTGCTCTATGTAATAGTCCTTCTGCACCCCAGTCTCCAACCTCTTAACAGGTAACAGTCTTATACCACAGTCTCCAAACTCTGCTCTCTGTAACGGTGCTTCTGCATCCTTATTTCCAAACTCTGCTTCCTATAACAGTCCTTCTGCACCTGAGTCTCCAAACTCTGCTCTCTGTAACCGTCCTTCTAAACCTCAGTCTCCAACCTCTGCTCTCTGTAACAGTCTTTCTGCACCTCAGTCTCCAACGTCTGATCTCTGTAAGATCCTTCAACAACCCAGTCTCCAAACTCTGCTCACTACAACAGTCTTTCTGCACCCGAGTTTCCAACCTCTCCTCTCTGTAATAGGCGTTCTGCACTCCAGTCTCCAAACTCTGCTCTCTGAAGCAGGCCTTCTGCACCTCAGTCTCTAAACTCTGCTCTCTGCAATGATCCTATTGCACCAAAGTCTCCAAATTCTGCTCTCTGCAATGATCCTACTGCACCCCAGTCTTCAACCTTTCATCTCTGCAACAGTCCTTCTGTACCTCAGTCTCCAAATTCTGCTCTCTCTAAGATCCTTCTGCACCCCTGTCTCCAAACTCTGCTCCTTGCAATGATTCTTCTGCACCCCAGTCTCCAAACTCTGCTCTATGTTACAGGAATTCTGCACCTCAGTCTCCAAACGTTGCTCTATGTAACAGGATTTCTTCACCTCAGTCTCCAACCTCTGCTCTCTGAAACAGTCGTTCTGTACTGCAGTCTCCAACCTCTGCTCTCTGTAACGGTCTTTAAGCACCCTAGACTCCAATCTCTGCTTTCTGTATCAGTGCTTCTTCACCACAGTATCCAAATTCTGCTCTCTCTAAGAGTCCTTCTGCACCTCAGTCTTTTACCTCTGCTCTCTGCAACAGTCCTTCTGCACTCCAGTCTCCATCCTCTGCTCTCTGCAACAGTCCTTCTGCACCCAGTCTCCAACCTCTGCTCTCTGCAACAGTCCTTATGCACCCCAGTCTCCAAACTCTGCTCTCTGCAACGATACTTCTGGACCCTAGTCTCCAACCTCTAATCTCTGCAACAGTCTTTCTGCACCACAGTCTCCAACCTCTGCTCTCTGTAAGATCTTTCTGCACTCCAGTTTACAAAATCTGCTCTCTCAAACATTTCTTCTCCATCGCAGTCTCCAACCTCTGCTTTCTGCAAGGGTGTGGCACCCCAGTCTCCAACTTCTGTTCTCTGTAACAGTCAATCTGAACCCCAGTATCTAACCTCTGCTCTCTGTAACATTTCTTCTGTAGCGCAGTCTCAAACCTCTGCTCTCCGGAACTGTTCTTCTGCACCCCATTCTCCAAAATCTGCTTTCTGTATCAGTCCTTCTGATCCTTCTGCACCCCAGTCTCCAATCTCTGCTCTCTGTAACATCCTTTTGCACCCCTGTATCAAACCTCTGCACTCTTTAATAGTCATTCTGCACCTTAGTTTCCAAACTCTGCTCTCTGTAACAGAACTTCCGCACCTTATTCTCCAACATCTGCTCTCTGCAACAGTCATTCTGCAACCCAGTCTCAATCCTCTGCTCTCTATAACAGTCCTTCTGCAATCTAGTTACAAATATCTGCTCTCTGCAACAGTCCTTCTGCACCCCAGTCTCCAACATCTGCTTTCTGCAACAGTCCTTCTGCAACTCAGTCTCCCAACGCTGCTCTCTGTAAGATCCTTCTGAAACCCAGTCTTTAAACTCTGCATTCTGTAACAGTCCTTCGGCACAACAGTCTCCTAACTCTGCTCTCTGTAACAGGCCTTCTCCACCCCAGTCTCCAACCTCTTCTCTCTTCAACGATTCTTCTCCACCCCAGTCTCCAACATCTGCTCTCTGCAAAAGTCTTTTTGCACCCCAGTCTCCAAACTTTGCTCTTTGTAAGATCCATCTGAACGCCAGTCTCCAACCTCTGCTCTCTGTAACAGTCTTTCTGCACCCCAGTCTCCTAACTCTGTTTTCGGTAACAGTCCTTCAGCACCTCAGTTTCTAAACTCTGATCTGTGTAACAGTCCTTCTGAACCCCAGTATCTAAAATCTGCTCTCTGCAACAGTCCTTCTGCACCCCAGTCTCCATCATCTGCTCTTTGCAACAGTCCTTCTGCAGCCCATTATCCAAACTCTGCTCTCTGCAACGATTTTTCTGGACCCTTGTCTCCAATGTCTGCTCTCTGCAACAGTCTTTCTTCATCATACTCTCAAACCTCTCTCTCTGTAAGATCCTTCTGCACTCCAGTTTCCAAACTCTGCTCTCTGTAACATTCTTTCTTAACCCCAGTCTCATACCACTACCCTCTGCAAAACTTTTTCTGCTCCCCAGTCTCTGAGATCTGCTCTCTTTAACAATCCTTCCATACGGCAGTCTCCAAACTCTGCTTTCTGTATAAGTCTGTCTAATCCCCAGTATTCACCCTCTCTTCTCTGTATCTATTTTTCTGCACCTCAGTCTCCAACCTGTGCTCTATGTTAGAGTCTTTCTGCACCCCAGTCTCCAACCTCTTTTCTCGGTAACAGTCCTATACCGCAGTCTCCAACCTCTGCTCTCTGCAACGGTCCTTCTGCACCCCAATTTCCAAACTCTGCTCTCTGTAAAAGTCGTTCTTAAACTCAGTCTCTAACCTCTGCTCTCTGTAAAAATCTTTCTGCAACTTAGTCTCCAAACACTGGTCTCTGTAAAAGTTCACCTGCACCTCAGTCTCCAACCTCTGCTCTTTGTAAGATCCTTCAGTAACCCAGTCTCCAAATACTGCTCTCTATAACAGTTCTGCACCCCAGACTCCAACTTCTGCTCTATCTAAGTGTCCTTCTGCACCACAGTCTCCAACCTCTGCTCTCTGCAACAGTCCTTCTGCACACCAGTCTCCAACCTTTGTTCTCTGCAAGAGTCCTTCTGCACCCCAGTCTCCAAACTCTGTTCTCTGCAACAGTCCTTCTGCACACCAGTCTCAAAACTCTGCTCTCTGCACCAGTCTTTCTGCACCCCAGTCTCAAAACTCTGCTCTCTGCAACAGTCCTTCTGCACCCCAGTCTCCAAACTCTGCTCTCTGCAGCAGTCCTTCTGCACCCCAGTCTCCAAACTCTGCTCTCTGCAACAGTCCTTCTGCACCACAGTCTCCAAACTCTGCTATCTGTACGATCCTTCTACACTCCAGTTTCCAAACTCTGCTCTCTGTAACATTCCTTCTCCACTCTAGTCTTTATCCTCTGCTTTCAGCAAGTGTCCTGCGGCACCCCAGTCTTCAACGTCTGTTTTCTGCAACAGTCCTTCTACTCCCAAGTCTCCAATATTTGCTCTCTGTAAGAGTCCTTCTGTACCACAGTCTCCAAACTCTGCTCTTCGTAACTTTCCTTCTCCATCCCAGTCTCCAAACTCTGCTTTCAATATTAGTCCTTCTGAATCCCAGTCTCAAACCTCTGCTCTCTGTATCTATTCTTCTGCACCTCAGTCTCTAACCTGTCCTCTCTGTAACATTCCTTCTGCACCCCAGTCTCCAACCTCGGCTCTCTGTAACAATTTTTCTATACCGCAATCTTCAAACTCTGGTCTCTGTAACAATCCTTCTGCACCCCAATTTTTAACCACTTCTTTCTGTAACAGTCCAACTCTACCTCCGTCTCCAAATTCTGCTCTCTGTAATATTCTTCTTCACCCCTGTATTTAACCTCTGCTATCTGCAACAGTCCTTCTGCACCCAAGTCTCCAACCTCTGCTCTCTACAACAGTCCTGCTGCACCTCAGTCTCCAACATCTGCTCTCTGCAACTGTCATTATGCACCACAGTCTCCAACATATGTTGTCTGCAACAGTCCTTCTTCACCTCAGTCTCCATCCTCCACTCTCTGAAACAGTCCTTCTGCTCCCCAGTCTCCAACATATGCTCTCTGTAACAGTCGTTCTCCACCACAGTCTCCAACCTCTGCTCTCTGTAGCAGTCCTTTGATACTGCTGTCTCCAACCTCTTCTCTCTGTAACTGTCATTGTGCACACCAGTCTCCAAACTGTGCTTTTTGTATCAGTCATTGTGCACCCCAGTCTCCAACCTCTGCTCTCTGTTACAGTCCTTCTACACCTCAGTCTCAAACCTCTGCTCTCTGCAACAGTCCTTCTGCACCTCAGTCTCCAACCTCTGCTCTCTGTAACAGGCCTTCTTCACCCCATCCCCAACCTCTTTTCTTTGTAACTATTTTTCTCAACCCCGTTTCCAATCTCTGCTCTCTCTAACAGTCCTTCTCCACTCCAGTCTCCAACCTTGCTTTCTATATCAGTCCTTCTGCACCACAGTCTCCGACATCTTATCTCTGCAATACTCTTTCTGCACCACAGTCTCCAACCTGTGCTCTCTGCAAAATTTTTTCTGCACCCCAGTCTCCAACCTGTGCTTTCTTTAACAGTCCTTCTGCACCCCAGTCTCTAACCTCTGCCCTCTACAATGATCCTTCTGCACCCCAGTCTCCATCCTTTGCTCTCTGTATCAGTCTTTCTGTACCACAGTCTTCAAACTCTGCATTTTGTAACCATCCTGCTGCACCCCAGTCTTCAATCTGTTCTCTCTACAATGATTCTTCTGCACTCCAGTCTCCAACGTCTTCTCTCTGCAACAGTCCTCCTGCACCCCAGTCTCCAAACTCTGCTTTCTGTAAGATCCAGCAGCAAATCAGTTTCCAAACACTGCTCTCTGTAACATTCCTTCTCCACCACAGTCTCCCACCTCTGCTCTTTTCAAAGGTCCTTCTGCACCCCAATCTTCAACCTCTTTTCTCTGCGACAGTCCATCTGAACCCAAGTCTCCAACCTCTGTTCTCTGCAACAGTCGTTCTGCAACCCATTCTCCAACCTCTACTCTATGCCACAGTCTTTCTGTAAACTAGTCTCCAATCTCTACTCATTGTCACAGTCCTTATGTACTGCAGTCTCCAACCTCTGCTCTCTGTAACGGTCCTTATGCACCCAATTTTCCAAAGTCTCCTTTTTGTATCAGTCCTTCCTCACCCCAGTCTCCAAACTCTTCTTGCTGAAACAGTCCTTCTGCACATCAGTCTCCAAACTCTGCTCTCTGCAACAGTCCTTCTTCATCCCAGTTTCCAACCTCTGATCTCTGTAACAGTCTTTTTACACCCCAGTCTCCGACATCTGCTCTCTGCAACAGTCCTTCTACACCACTGTATCTAAACTCTACTCTCTGTAACTGTCTTTCTGCACCTCAGTCTCCAACCTCTGCTCTCTGTTAGATCCTTCTTCACCCCTGTCTCAAACCACTGCTCTCTGTAAGAGTCCTTCTGCACTCCAGCCTCCAACATCTCCTCACTGCAACCGTCCTTCTGCAACCCAGTCATTAACGTCTGCACTCTCAACAGTCCTTCTGCCCCTCAGTCTGAAAACTATGCTCTCTGCAAGTATCCTTCTGCACCCCAGTCTCCAATCTCTGCTCTCTGTAACAGTTCTTCAGCACCTCAGTCTCCAACCTTTGCTCTCTGTAACAATCCTTCTACACGTCATCTCAAACCGCTGCTCTCATCAACTGTCCTTCAGCACCCCTGTCTCCAAACTCTGTTGTCTCCAACAGTCCTTCTTCAACTCAGTCTTCTGCACCGCAATCTCAAAATCCCAACTTTCTGCAACACTTCTTCTGCACCCCAGTCTCCAACCTCCTCTCTACAACAGTCCTTCTGCACCCCAGTCTCCAACATCAGATCTCTGCAACAGTGCTTTTCCACCCCAGGCTCCAACCTCTGCTCTCTGTAACAGTTCCTCTGTATTGCAGTTTCAAAACTCTTCTCTCTGTAACTGTCCTTCTGAACTCCAGTCTCCAATCACTGCTTTCTCTATCAGTCCTTCTGCACTCAAGTCTCCAACCTTTGCTCTCTGTAACAGTCTATCTGCACCTCAGTCTCCAAATTCTGCTCTCTGCAAAGGTCCTTTGACACCCCAATCCCCAACCTCTGATCGCTGCAACAGTCCTTTTACACCAAAGTCTCAAACCTCTTCACTCCACAACAGTCCTTCTGCACCTCAGTCTCCAACATCTGCTCTCTGCAATGGTGTTTTTGCACCTCAGTATTCAAAATCTATCTCTGTAACAGGCCTTCTGCAACCAAGTCTCTGAACTCTGCTCTCTTTAACAGTCCTTCTGCACCCAAATCTCCAACCTCTGCTCTATGGAACAGTCTTTCTGCACCTCAGTCTAAAAACTCTGCTCTCTGTAAGATCCTTCTGCACCCTAGTCTTAAAACTCTGCTCTCAGTATCAGTCCTGCAATTTAGTCTCCAAACATGCTCTCTGTAACATTTTTTCTGCACCCCAGTCTCCAACCTCTGCTATCTAGAACAGTCCTTCTATACCCCAGTCTCCATAATCTACTCTCTGCAACGATTCTTCTTCAACCCAGTCTCCAACGTCTGCTCTCTGCAACAATCCTTCTGCACCCCAGGCTCAAAACTTTTCTCTCTGTAAGATCCTTGTGCACCCCAGTTTAAAACTCTGCTCTCTGTAACATTCCTTCTGCACCCCATTCTCCAAAGTTTGCTCTCTGCAATGGTCCCTCTGCACCACAGTATTCAACCTTGTTCTCTACAACAGTTCTTCTGTACCGCAGTCTTCAACCTCTGTTCTCTGTAAGGGTCCTTCTGCACCCTAGTCTCCAACAACTGCTAGTCTCCAAAACTGCTTTCTGTATCAGTCCTTCTGCACCACAGTCTCTAAATTCTGCTCTCTGTAACAGTCCTTCTGCAGCTCCCTCTGCAACATCTGCTCTCTGAAACAGTCCTTCTGAACCCCAATCTTCAACCTCTGCTCTCTGCAATGGTCCTTCCTCACCCCAGTCTCTAAAATCTGCTCTCTGCAACAGTACTTTTCCACTGAAGTCACCAAACTCTGCTCTCTGTAACCGTCCTTCTGCACCTCAGACTCCAACCTCTGCTCTCTGCAACAGTCCTTCTGCGCCCCAATCTCGAACCTCTGCTCTCTGCAACAGTCCTTCTGCACCCAAGTCTTCAACATCTGCTCTCTGTAACAGTCCTTCTGTACTGCAGTCTCCAACCACTGCTCTCTTTAACGGTTCTTTTGCACCCCAGTCTCCAATGTCTGCTTTCGGCATCAGTCCTTCTGCACCCCAGTCTTCAATCTTTGCTCTCTGTAACTGTCCTTCTGCTCTCCAGTCTCCAACCTCTGCTCTCTGCAAGAATCCTTTTGAACCACAGTCTCAAACCTCTGTTCTCTGCAATGATCCTTCTACACACCAGTCTCCAAGCTCTGCTCTGTGTAATAGTCTTTCTGAACATCAGTGTCAACACTCTGCTCTCTTTAACAATCTTTCTGCATCTCAGTCACCAACCTCTGCTCTCTGTAAAGATCTTTCTTCACGACAGTCTCCAAACTCTGCTCTCTGTAACAGACCTTCTGCAACCCAGTCTCCAACATCTGCTCTGTTTAACAGTTCTCCTGGACACCAATCTAAAATCTCTGCTCTCTGTAACACTCCTTCTTCACACCAGTCTCCATCCTCTGTTCTTTGTGAGAATCCTTCTGCACCCCAGTCTCCATACGCTTCTCTCTATAACAGTCCTTCTGCACCTTAGTCTCCAATATCTGCTCTCTGAAATGATCCTTTAGCACCTCAGTCTCCAACCGCTGATCTCTGTAACAGGCCTTCTGAACCCCATTCTTCAACATATGCTCTCTGGATCAGTCATTTTGCACACCACTATCCTACCTCTGCTCTCTATAACAATCCTTCTGCACCTGAGTCTCCAACCTCTTCTCTCTGAAAAGGTTCATCTCCACCCCAGTCTCCAAACTCTGTTCTCTGCATCAGTCCTCCTGCACCCCAGTATCCAACCTCTGCTCTCTGTAACATTCCTTCTGTAACGCAATCTCAAAACTCTGCTCTCTGTAACGGTCCTTCTGCACCCCAGTCTCCAATATCAGCTTTCTGTATAAGTTTCCCCCCCCATCTTCAACGTGTGCTCTCTGCAACAGTTCTTCTACACCCCAGTGTCCAGTTTCTCCTCTCTGCAACAGTCCCTCTGCAACCCAGTCTCCAACCTCTGAACTCAGTCTCCAAACTCTGCTCTCTGTAACAATCCTTCTGCACCTCAGTCTTCAACCTCTGCTCTCTGCAACGGGCCTTCGGCACCTCAGTCTCCAAAAACTACTCTCTTTAAATGTACTTCTGAACCCCTTCTCCAAACTCTGCTCTCCATAATAGGCCTTCTGTACCCAGTCTCCAACCTCTGTTCTCTATAACAATCCTTCTGCAAGCCAGTCTCAAATTTTTACTCTCTAAAACGATTCTCATGCACCCCAGTCCCCAATCTCTGTTCTTTGCAACAGTCTCCATTTGTGCTCTATGTAACTGTCCTTCTACACCCTAGTCTCTACCCACTTATCTACGTAACAGTTTTTCTGGACCTCAGTCTCCAACCTCTGCTCTCTACAACAGTCCTTCTGCTCTTAAGTCTCCAACCTCTACTCTCTGTAAAAGTCCTTCTGCACCTCGGTCTCCAACATTTGCTCTTTGTAAGATTCTTCTGAACCCAGTCTCCAAACTCTGCCTCTGTAACAGTTCTTCTGCACCCCTTCTCCAAACTCTGTTCTGTGTAACAGTTTTTTTGCACACCAGTTTCAACACTCTGCTCTCTACAACGATCATTCTACACCCCAGTCTCCATCCTCTACTCTCTACAAAACTCCTTCTCCACTCCAGTCTCCAAACTCTGCTCTTTGTAAGAGTCCTCCTGTATAGCAGTCTCCAAAATCTGCTCTCTGTAATGGTCCTTGTGCACCCCAGTCTCCAACCTCTGCTCTCTGTAAGAGGCCTTTTGCACCCCATTCTTCAACCTCTGCTCTCTGTAATAGTTCTTCTGATCCTCAGTCTACAATCTCTGCTCTCTATCATAGTCCTTCTGCACCCAGTCTCCAAACTCTGCTTACTATATCAGTCCAACTGCACCACAATTTCCAACCTCTGCTCTCTGTAATAGTCTTTCTGCACCTCAGTCTACAAACTCTGCTCTCTGCAACAGTCCTTCTGCACCGCAGTCTACAACATCTGCTCTCTGCAACAGTCCTTCTGCACCAAATCTCCAACCTCTGCCTCTGTAACATTCCTACTGTAACACAGTCTCCAAACTCTGCTTCCTGCAACAGTCCTTCTGCACCGCAATCTCCAACCTGTGCTCTCCGCAACAGTCCTTCTACACCCCAGTGTCCAGCCTCTGCTCTCTGCAAAAGTCCCTCTGCAACCCAGTCTCCAACTTCTGCTCTCTATAACAATCCTTCTGCACCTCAGTCTTCAACCTCTGCTCTCTGCAACTGTCCTTCTGCACCTCAGTCTTTAAAAACTACTCTCTGTAAATGTACTTCTAAACCCCTTCTCCAAACTCTGCTCTCTGTAATAGGCTTTCTGCACCCCAGTCTCCAACCTCTGTTCCCTATAACAATCCTTCGGCACTCCATTCTCAAAATTTTGCTCTCTACAACTATCCTTCTGCACCACAGTCCCCAAACTCTGCTCTTTGCAACAGTCCTTCTGCACCCCAGTCTCCAACATGTGCTCTCAGCAAAAGCCCTTCTGCACCTCAGTGTGAAAACTCTGTTCTCTACAACGATCATTCTACACCCCAGTCTCCAACCTCTGCTCTCTGTAACAGTCTTGCTGCACATCGGTCTACAACTCTCCTCTTTTTAAGATCCTTGTGCAAGCTTGTCTGAAAACTCTGCTCTCTATAGAAGTTCTACTGCACCCCAGTCTTCAACCTCTGCTCTCTTCAATGATCCTTTTACACCCCAGTCTCCAACATGTGCTCTCTTCAAAAGTCCTTCTGCACCCCAGTCTTCAACATCTGCAGTCTGCAACAGTCTACCTGAAGCTCAGTCTATGCTCTCTGATACAATCCTTGTGGACCCCAGTCTCCCAACTATGCTTTTTTTAACAGTCCTACTGCACCTCAGTCTCCAAAATCTACTCTCTGTAACAGTACTTCTGAACCCCAGACTCCAACCTCTGATCTCTGTAAGATCCTTCTGCACCCCAGTTTCCAAATCTGCTCTCTGTAACATTTCTTATCCTCCCCAGACTCCAAACTCTGCACTCTGTAACAGTCCTTCTGCTCCCCAGTCTCCAACCTCTGCTCTATGTAACAGTCCATCTGCTCCCAAGTATCCAACCTCTGCTCTCTGTAATAGTCCTTCTGTACCTAAGTCCTCAAAGTCTGCTCTCTGTAAAGGTCGTTCTGCACCACTGTTTCCAACCTCTGCTCCCTGCAACATTCCTTCTGCACCCCAGACTCCATCCTCTGCTCTCTGCGACAGTTCTTCTGCACCCCAGTCTCCAAACTCAGCTCTCTGTACCAGTTCGTCTTCACCCCAGTATCCAAGGTCTGCACTCTGAAACAGTCTTTCTCCAGACCAGTCTCCAACCTCTGCTCTCTGTAACAGTCCTCCTGTAGTGCGGTCTCCAAAATCTGCACTCTGTAACGGTTTTTCTGCTCCCCAATCTTCAACCTCTGTTTTCTGTATCAGTCCTTCTGCACCAAAGTCTCAAACCTCTGTATCTACAACAATCCTTCTACACCGCAGTCTCCAAACTCTGCTCTCTGCAACAGTTTTTCTGCACTCCAGGCTCCAACCTCTGCTCTCTGTAACAATCCTTCTGCACCTCAGTCTCAAAACTCTGCTCTCTACATCGGTGCTTCTGCACCTCAGTCTCTAACCTCTACTCTCTGTAACAGTCCTTCTACAGCTCAGTCTCCAATATCTGCTCTCTCTAAGATCCTTCTGCAACCCAGTCTGTAAACTCTGCCCTCTGTAACAGTTCTTCTGCACCCCTTCTCCAACCTCTGTTCAAAACTCTGCTCCCAGTAACATTCCTTCTCTACCCCAGTCTCCAACCTCTGCTTTCTGCAAGGGTACTGCTGCACCTGAGTCTCCAACCCCTGTTCTCAGTAACAGTCCTTCTTCTTTTCATCTCCAACCTCTTCTCTATAACAGTCTTTCTGCACCTCAGTCTCCAACCTCTGCTCTCTGCAACAGTACTTCTGCACACCTGTCTCCAAGCTCTGCACCTTTAAACGATCCTTCTGCACCAGAGTCTCCAACCTCTACTCTATTTAACAGGACTTATGTACCTCAGTCTCCAATCACTGCTCTCTGCAACAGTCCTTCTGCACCACAGTTTCCAAACTCTGGTCTCTGTAAGATCCTTCTGCACTCCAGATTCTAAACTCTGTTCTCTGTAACATTCCTTCTCTTCCCCAGTCTTTATCCTCTGTTTCGTGCAAGGGTCCTGTGGCACCCCAGTCTCCAACCTCTGTCCTCTGCAACAGTCCTTCTGCTCCCAGTCTCCAATATATGCTTTCTGTAACAGTCCTTCCGTACCACAGTATCCAACCACTGGTCTCCGTAACGGGCATTCTGCACCCCAGTCTCCAAATACTGCTTTAAGTATCAGTCCTTCTGAAACTCAGTCTCAAACCTCTGCTCTCTGTATCTATCCTTCTGAACCTCAGTCTCCAACCTGTGATCTCTGTAACATTCCTTTTGCACCCCAGTCTCCAAACTCTGCTCTCTGTAACAGTTTTTCTATACCCCAGTCTCCAAACTCTGGTCTCTGTAACGGTCCTTCTGCAACCCAATTTCCAACCTCTACTTTCTGTAACAGTCCTTCTGCACATCAGTCTCATACCTCTGCTCTCTACACGATCCTTCTGAACCCCAGTTTCAAAACATTGCTCTATGTAACAGTCCACCTGCACCTCAGACTCCACCCTCTCCTCTCTATAACAGGCCTTCTGCACACCAGTCTCCAAAGTCTTCTCTCTGTAGCAGGCCTTCTGTACCCCAGTCTCCAAAATGTGCTCTCTGCAACGATCCTTCTTCACCCCAGTCTCCAACTTCTGCTATCTGCAATTATTCTAGTGCACCCCAGTCTGCAACCTCTGATCGCTGCAACAGTCCTTCTGCACCACAGTCTCCAAATTCTGCTCTCTGTAAAATCCTTCTGTACCCCTGTATCCAACCTCTGCTCTCTGTAACAGTCCTTCTGCATCCAAGTCTCCAACCTCTGCTCTCTGTAGCCGGATTTCCAAACCTCAGTCTCTAAACTCTGCTCTCTACAACAGTTATTCTGCAGCATATTCTCCAACCTCTGCTCTCTACAACAGTCCTTCTGCACCCTAGTTACCAGCATCTGCTCTCTGCAACAGTACTTCTGCACCCCAGTCTCCAACATCTGCTCTCTGTAATAGTTCTTCTGCATCTCAGTCTGAAAGCTCTGCTCTCTGCAACGACCCTTCTGCACCCCAGTCTCCTACCTCTGCTATCTGTAACGGTCCTTCTGCTCCTCAATCTCCCAACTCTGCTCTCTGTAAGATCCTCCTGAAACCCAGTCTTTAAACTCTTCACTCTGTAACAGTCCTTCTGCACAACAGTCTACAACCTCTGCTCTCTGTTACAGGCCTTCTGCACCCCAGTCTCCAACCTCTTCTCTCTGCAACGATTCTTCTCCACCCCAGTCTCCAACATCTGCTCTCTCCAACAGTCCTTTTGCACCCCAGTCTCTAAACTCTGCTCTCTGTAAGATCCATTTGAACCCCATTCTTCAACCTCTGCTCTCTGTAACAGTCCTTCTGCACCCCAGTCTTCATCTCCGATCTCTGTAACAGTCCTTCTGCACCTCAGTCTCCAACCTCTGCTCTATTTAATAGTCCTTCTGCACCCCAGCCTCTAAAATCTGCTCTCTGCAACTGTTTTTCTTAACCCCAGTCTCCAACATCTGCTCTCTGCAAAAGTCCTTCTGAACCCCAGTCTCCAAACTCTGGTCTTTGCAACGATTCTCCTGGACCCATGGCTCGAACGTCTTCTCTCTGCAACAGTCCTTCCGCACCACAGTCTCCAACCTCTTCTCTCTCTAAGATCCTTCTGCAACCCAGTCTGTAAACTCTGCCCTCTGTAACAGTCCTTCTGCACCCCTTCTCCAACCTCTGTTCAAAACTCTGCTCCCAGTAACATTCCTTCTCCACCCCAGTCTCCAACCTATGTCCTCTGCAAAAGTTTTCTGCTCGCCAGACTCAGAGATCTGCTCAATGTAACAGTCCTTCTGCACCTCAGTCTCCCAACTCTGCTCTCTGTAAGATACTTCTGCAACCCAGTTTTTAAACTCTGCACTCTGTAAGAGTCCTTTAGAACCACAGTCTCCAAACTCTGCTCTCTGTTAGATCCATCTGAACCCCAGTCTTCAACCTCTGCTCTCTGTAAGTGTACTTCTGCCCACGTATCCAACTTCTGCTCTCTGTAACAGTCCTTCTGCACCCCCTCTCCAACATCTGCTCTTTGCAAGCGTCTTTCTGAACCCCAGTCTCCAAACTCTGCTCTCTTCATCGATCTTTCTGGACGCCAGTCTCCAACGTCTGCACTCTGCAACAGTCCTTCTGCACCACAGTCTCCAACCTCTGCTCTCTGTAAGATCCTTCTGCACTTCAGTTTCAAAACTAGGCTCTCTATAACATTTCTTCTCCACAACAGTCTACAACCTCTGTCCTCAGCAACAGTCCTCTGCTCTCAAGACTCCGAAATCTGCCCTCTGTAACAGTCCTTCTGTACCGCAGTCTCCAACCTCAGCTCATTGTAATGATCCTTCTACATCCCAGTCTCAATCTCTGCTTTCTGTAACAGTCTGTCTGAACCCCAGTCTCCAATCTCTGTTCTCTGTATCTATCCTTCTGCACCTCAGTCTCCAACCTCTGTTCTATGTAAGAGTTTTTCTGCAGCCCAGTCTTCAACCTCTGCTCTCGGTAACAATCCTATATCACAGTCTCCAAACTCTGCTCTCTGTAACGGTCCTTCTGCGCCCCAATTTCCAAACTCTGCTTCCTGTAATAGTTCTTCTGCAACTTAGTCTCCAAACTCTCCTCTTTGTAAAAGTCCTTCTACACCTCAGTCTCCAACCTCTGCTCTCTGTAACAGTACTTCTGCACGTCAGGCTGAAAATTCTGCTCTCTGCACGATCCTTCTGCAGCCCAGTCTCAAACCACTGCTCTCTGTAACAGTCCACCTGCACCTCAGACTCCAAACTCTGCTCTATGTAAGATCCTTCAGCAACCCAGTCTCCAACTGCTCTCTATAACAGTCCTTCTGCACCCAGTCTCCAACCTCTCCTCTCTGTAACAGGCCTTCTTCACGCCAGTCTCCTAACTCTGCTCTCTGCAACGATCGATCTGACCTCAGTATCCAAGCTCTGCTCTCGGTAATGATCCTACTTCACCCCAGTCTCCAACTTCTGATCTCTACAACAGTCCTTCCGCACCCTAGTTACCAACATCTGCACTCTGCAAAGTCCTTCTGAAACCCAGTCTCCAAATCTGCTCTCTGCAACAGTTCTGCACCTCAGTCTGAAAACTCTGCTCTCTGCAACGACCCTTCTGCACCCCAGTCTCCTACCTCTGCTCTTTGTAACAGTCATTCTACACCTCAGTCTCCAAACTGTGCTTTCTGTAAGACCCTTCTGCATTCCAGTCTTTAACTCTGCACTCTGTAACAATCGTTCTGCACAACAGTCTTTAAACTCTGCTCTATTAAACAGGACTTCTGCACCCCAGTCCTCCAAACTCTTCTCTCTGCAACAATTCTTCTCGAACCCAGTCTCCAACATCTCCTCTCTGCAACAGTCATTTACACCCCAGTCTCCAACTCTGATCTCTATAAGATCTATCTGAACCCCAGTCTTCAACCTCTGCTCTCTGTAACTGTCCTTATTCACCCCAGTCAACAAAATCTGCTCTCTGTAACAGTTTTTCTGAACCTCAGTCTCCAACCTCTGCTCCTATGTAACAGTCCTTCTGCACCCCAGTCTCCACATCTGCTCTCTGCAACTATACTTCTCCACCCCAGTCTCCAAACTCTGCTCTCTGCAACGATCCTTCTAGACCCCAGTCTCCAATGTCAGCTCTCTGCAACAGTCCTTCTGCACCAGAGTCCTCCAACTTCTGCTCTCTGTAATATCCTTCTGCACTCCAGTTTACAGACTCTGCTCTTTGTAACATTATTTCTCCACCCAAGTCTCAAACCTCTGTCCTCTAAAACAGTACTCTGCTCCCAAGATCTACTCTCTGTAACAGTCCTTCTGTACTGCAGTCTCCAACCTGTGCTCTTTGTAAGGGTACTTCCACACCCCAGTCTCCCAAACCTCTGCTTTCTGTATCAGTCTGTCTGAACCCAAGTCTCTAACCTCTGTTCTCTGTATCTATTTGTGTGCACCTCAGTCTCCAACCTGTGCTCTATGTAAGAATCATTCTGCACCCCAGTCTCCAACCTCTGCTCTCAGTTACAGTCCTTCTGCACCCCAATTTCCAAACTCTGCTTCCTGTAACAGTCCTTCTGCACCTGAGTCTCCAAACTCTTCTCTGTGTAACAGTCCTTCTACACCTCAGTCTCCAACGTCTGCTCTTTGTAACCGTCCTTCTGGACCTAAATCTGAAACCTCTGCTCTCTGCATGATTCTTCTGCACCCCAGTCTCAAACCACTGCTCTCTGTAACAGTCCACCTACACCCAGTCTCCCCTCTGCTCTGTGTAAGATCCTTCAGCAACCGAGTCTCCAAACTCTGCTCCCTATAACAGTACTTCTGCACCCAGTCTCAAAACTCTCCTCTCTGCAACAGTCCTTCTGCACCCCAGTCTTTGAACATCTGCTCTCTGCAACAGTCCTTCTGAACCTCAGTCTGAAAACTCTGCTGCCTGAAACCACCCTTCTGCACACCATTCTCCTAATTCTGCTCTCTGTAACAGTCCTTCTGCACCTCATTCTCCCAACTCTGCTCTCTGTAATATCCTTCTACATCCCAGTCTTTAAAACTCTGCACTCTGTAACAGTCCTTTTGGAAAACAGCCTCCAAACTCTGCTCTCTGTAAAAGGACTTCTGCAACCCATTCTTCAACCCTCTGCTCCTCTGTAACAGTCCTTCTGTACTGCAGATTCCAAACTCTTCTCTCTGTAACGGTTCTTCTGCACCACACTCTCCAACCTCTGCTTTCTCTATCAGTCCTTCTGCACTCAAGTCTCCAGGATCTGCTCTCTGTAAAAGTCCTTCTGCACCTCAGTCTCCCTAAGTCTGCTCTCTGCAACAGTCCTTGGGCACCCCAATCTCCAACCCTGCTCTCTGCAACAGTCCTTCTATACCCAAGTCTCCAACGTCTACACTCGGCAACAGTCTTTCTGCACCCTCAGTCTCCAAACTCTTCTCTTTGCAAAGGTCTTTTCTGACCCCAATCTCCAAATCTGCTCTCTGTAACAGTCCTTCGGCACCCCAGTCTCCCACCTCTGCTTTCTGTATCAGTAATTCTGTACCCCTGTCTCCAATTTTGCTCTCTGTAACATTCTTTCTGCACCTCAGGCTCCAACCTCTGCTCTCTGCAGCAGTTCTACTGCACCCCAGTCTCCAACATCTGCACTCTGAAACATTTCTTCTCCACCCCAATCTCCAACCTCTTCTCTCTGTAACAGTCCTCCTGTATTGCAGTTGCCAAACTCTGGCCTCTGTAACGGTCCTTCTGCACCCCAGTCTCCAAACTATGCTATCTGCAACAGTCCTTCTGACCTCAGTCTCAAATTCTGCTCTCTGCAACAGTCCTTTTGCACCAAGACTCCAACACCTGCTCCCTGCCACAGTCCTTCTTCACTCCAGTCTCCAACCTCTACTCTGTGTAACAGTCCCTTCTGCACCCCAGTGTCCAACTCTGCTCTCTGCAATGATCCTTCTGCATCCCAATCTCCAACATCTGCTCTCTGAAACAGTCCTTCTGCACCCAAGTCCCCAACATCTGCTCTCTGAAAAAGTCTTTCTTCACCCCTGTCTCTAAACTCTGCTCTGCGTAACAGTCCTTCTTCACCCCAGTGTCCAACCTCTGCTCTCTGCAATTATCCTTTCTGCATCCAGCCTCCAGAATCTGCTCTCTGCAACAGTCCTCCTGCACCCAAGTCTCCAACATCTGCTCTCAGCAACAGTCCTTCTGCGCCTCAGTCTGAAACTCTGCTGTCTGCAATGATCCTTCTTCACCCCAGTCTCCAATGTCTGCTCTCTGTAACAGTCTTGCTGCACCTCGGTCTACAATCTCTGCTTTCTGTAAGATCCTTCTGCATCCTAGTTTTCAAACTCTGCTCTCTGTAACATTCCTTTTTCACCACAGTCTCCAACCTCTGGATTCTGCACCGGTCCTGCTGCACCCCAGTCTCCAAACTCTGTTCTCTGCAACAGTTCTTCTGCTCCCATTCTCCAACTTTGCTCTCTGTAACAGTCCTTCTGTACCGCAGTCTTCAACCTCTGCTCTCTGTAATGGTCCTTCTGCACCATCTCAAACCTCTGCTTTCTGTATCTGTCCTTCTGCACCACTTTTCCAACCTCTGCTCTCTGTAATAGTCCTTCTGCACCTCTTTCTCCAACCTCTGGTCTCTGCAACCTTACATCTGCACTCCATTCTCTAACCTCTGCTCTCTTCTACAGTTTATCTACACCACATCTTCAACATCTGCTCTCTGCAACAGTCCTTCTGTACCCTAGACTCCAAACCCTGCTCTCTGTAACGGTCCTTCTGCACCCCAGTCTCCAAACTCTGCTCTCTGTAACAGTCCTTCTGCACCTCAATCTCCAAATTCTGCTCTCTGCAACAGTCTTTCTGC
Organism: Ictidomys tridecemlineatus; assembly: GCF_052094955.1. Lineage (NCBI taxonomy): Eukaryota > Metazoa > Chordata > Mammalia > Rodentia > Sciuridae > Ictidomys > Ictidomys tridecemlineatus. Next base: position 84,597 of record NW_027521218.1, read on the forward strand.
ACCCAAGTCTCCAATCTCTGCTTCTCTGCAACAGTCCTTCTACAACACAGTCTACAACCTCTGCTCTGTGTAAAAGTCCATCTGCACCCCAGTCTCCAACCTCTGCTCTCTGCAACAGTCAGTTCTGCACATTAGTCTCCAACATGTGCTCTCTGTAAAATCCTTCTGCAACCCAGTCTCCAAACTCTGCTCTCTGTAACAGCCCTTCTGCACCCCATTCTCCAAAGTTTGTTCTCTATAACAATCCCTTCTGCACCCAGTACCAAATCTCTGCTCTCTATAACGTTCCTTCTGCACCCCAGTCTACAACCTCTGCTCTCTGTAACAGTCCTTCTGCACCTCTGTCTCCAACCTCTGAACTCAGAAACCCTACTTTTGCACCCCATTCTCTAACCTCTGCTCTCTTTAGCAGTCCTTCTGCACACCATTCTCTAACCTCTGTTCTCTGCAACAGTCCTCCTGAACCACAGTCTCCAACCTCTGTTCACTGTTATGGTCCTTCTGCACCCCAGTCTTCAACCTCTGCTTTCTCTATCAGTAATTCTGCACCCCAGTCTCCAAACTTTGCTCTCTGTAACATTCATTCTGCACCTCAGTCTCCAAACTCACTCTCTGCGACAGTTCTTCTGCACCCCAGGTTTTATACTCTGCTCTCTGAAACAGTTCTTCTTAATCCCAGTCTCCAACATCTGCACTCTAAAACAGTTCTTTTATAAACCATTCTCCAACCTCTGCTCTCTGTAACAGTCATCCTATATTGCAGTCTCTAAACTCTGCTCTCTGTAACGGTCCTTCTGCACCCTAGTCTTTAAACTCTGCTTTCTGTATCAGTCCTTCTGCACCAGGGCCTCCAACCTCTGCTCTCTGTAACAGTCCTTCTGCACCTCAGTCTCCAACCTCTGCTCTCTGTAACAGTCCTTCTGCACCTCAGTCTCAAAATTCTGCTCTCTGCAACAGTCCTACTGCACCCAAGTCTCTAACACCTGCTCCTGCAACATTCCTTCTTCACCCCAGTCTCCAAAAATTGCTATCTGCTACAGTCCTTCTGCACCCCAGTCTCCAATCTCTGCTCTCTGTAAAAGTCCTTCTGCACCTATGACTCCACCTCTGCTCTCTGCAATGGTCTTTCTGCACCTCAGTATCCAAACTCTACTCTCTGTAACGGTCCTTCTTCACCTCAGTCTCCAACCTCTGCTCTCTTTAAGATCCTTCTGCAACCCAGTCTCCAAACTCTGCCCTTTGTAACAGTCGTTCTGCATCCCCTCACCAAACTATGCTCTCTGTAACAGGCCTTCTGAAGCGCAGTCTCCAAACTCTGTTCTCTGTAACAGTCCTTCTGCACCCCAGGATCCAACTTCTATTCTCTGTAACAATACTTCTGCACCTCAGTTTCCAAACTCTGACATCTGCAATTATCCTACTGCAACCCAGTCTCTTAACTCTAATCTCTGCAACTATCCTTTTGCACCCCAGTCTCCAAACTCTGCTCTCTGCAAAAGTCCTTCTTCACCCCAGTCTCCAACATCTGCTCTCTGTAAAAGTCTTTCTGCACCTAAGTCTGAAAACTCTGCTCTCTGCAACGATCCTTGTTCAGCACAGTCTCCAAACTCTTCTTTCTGTAACAGTTTTTTTTGCAACTCAGTCTCCAAACTCTGCTCTCTGTAACAGTCCTTCTGCACCCCATTCTCCAAACTCTGCTCTCTGTAAGATCCTTCTGAACTCAAGTTTCCAAACTCTGTTCTCTATAGCATTTCTTCTCCACCCAGTCTCCAACCTCTGCTCTCTGCCACGGTCCTTCTGCACGCCAGACTCCAACCTCTGTTCTCGGCAACGATCCTTCTGCAACCCAGTCTCCAAACTCTGCTCTGGGTATCATTTATTCTGCACCTCCGTCTCCAATTTCTGCTCTATGTAAGATCCTTCTGCAACCCAGTCTCCAAGCTCTGCTCTCTGGAACAGTCCTTCTTCACCCAAGTCTCCAACGTCTGCTCTCTGTAAAAATCCTTCTGCACCTCAGTCTCCAACATCTGCTATCTCTAAGGGTCCTTCTGCACCCGATTGTCCAACCTCTGTTGTCTGCAAGAGTCCTGCAGCACCTATATCTCCAAACTCTGCTCTCTGCAACAGTTCTTCTGCACCCCAGTCTCCAACATCTGCACTCTAAAACATTTCTTCTCCACCCCAATCTACAACCTCTTCTCTCTGTAACAGTCCTCCTGTGTTGCAGTCTCCAAACTCTGCTCTCTGTATCTGTCCTTCTGCACCCCAGTCTCCAAACTCTGCTATCTGCAACAGTCCTTCTGGACCTCAGTCTCCAAATTCTGCTCTCTGCAACAGTCCTTCTGCACCCAAGTCTCCAACACCTGCTCCCTGCAACAGTCCTTCTGCACCACAGTCTCTAAAGTCTGCTTTCTGTATCAGTACTTCTGTACCCCAGTCTACATCCTTTAATCTCTGCAATATTTATTCTGCACCCCAGTCTCCAACCTGTGCTCTCTGTAACTGTCTTTCTGCACCCCAGTCTCCAACATCTGCTCTCTGTAAGTATCATTGTCCACCATAGTCTCCAACTTCTGCTCTCCTCATCGATCATTCCGCACCTCAGTCTCCAACCTCTGCTCTCTGCAACGATCCTTCTGCACCACAGTCTTCATGCACTGGTCTCTGTAACAGTCCTTATGCAGCTCAGTGTCCCACCTATGCTCTCTGTAAAATACTTCTGCACACCAGTCTAAAACATCTGCTCTCTGCAATGATTCTTAGAACCCCAGGCTCCTACATCTGCTCCCTGTAACAGTCCTTCTGTACAGCAGTCTCCAAACTCTGCTCTCTCTAACGGTCCTTCTACAACCCAGTGTCCAACCTCTACTTTCTGTATTAGTCTTTCTGAACCTCAGTCTCCAAACTCTGCTCTCTGCAACAGTCCTCTGCACCCCAGTCTCCACCCTCTGCTCTCGGTAACAGTTTTTCTGCACCCCAATCTCCAAACTCTGCTCTCTGTAACACTCCCTCTGCACTCCAGTCTCCACCCTCTGATCTCTGTAAAAATTTGTCTGGACATCAGTCTCCAACCTCTGCTCTCTACAACGTTCCTTCTGCTCCTCAGTCTCCAAACTCTACTCTCTGTAAAAGTCCTTCTGCAACCCAGTCTCCAACCTCTGCTCCCTGCAAGAATCCTTCTGCACCCAAGTCTCCATGTTCTGCTCTCTGAAAGAGTCCTTCTGCACCCCACTCTCGAACAACTGCTCTCATCAACAGTCCTTGTGCACCTAAGTCTGAAAACTCTGCTCTCAGCAACGATTCTTCTGCACCTCAGTCTCCAAGCACTGCTCTCTGTAACAGGACTTCTGCACCCCAGTCTCAAATCTCTGCTCTCCACAACAATCTTTTTGCACCCCATTCTCCAACCTATGCTGTCGGTAAAATCTTTCCGAACACCTGTCTCCAACCTATGCTCTCTGTAACAGTCCTTCTGTACCGCAGTCTCAAAACTCTGGTATCTGTAAGGGTCATTCTGTACTTCAGTCTGCCAACTCTGCTCTCTGAAACACTCCTTCTGCACCCCAGTCTCCAAACTTTGCTCTCTGCAACAGTTTTTCTGCACATCAGTCTCCAACATGTTCTCTCTGTAAATGTCCTACTGCACACCCGTCTTCAAATTCTGCTCTCTGTAAAAGTCCTTCTGCATTACAGTCTCCAAAATCTACTCCCTTTAACGATCCTTCTACACCCCAGTCTCCAAACTCTGCTCTCTGCAACGATTCTTCTGCACCCGTCTCCAACGTCTGCTCTCTGTAAAAGTCCTTCTGCACCCCAGTCTCCAAACTCTGGTCTTTCTAATCGTTCTTCTGCACCTCAGGCTCCAAACTCTGCTCTATTAAACAGTCTTTCTGCACCCAAGTCTCCAACATCTGCTCTCTGCAAAAGTCCTTCTACACCACAGTCTACAACTTCTGCTCTTTGCAACAGTCCTCCTACACCCCAGTCTCCATACTCTGCTCGCCCAAACGATCCTCCTGCAACCCAGTTATAACCACTGTTCTCTACAAAAGTTCTTCTGCACCCCAGTCTCCAACCTCTGCTCTCTGTAACAGTCCTTCTGTACCACAGTCTCCAACATCTGTTCTCCGTAAGGGTCTTTATGCACCCCAGTATCCAACCTCTGCTTTCTGTATCAGTCGTTTTCCACCAAAGTCTCGAAACTCTGCTTGCTGTAACAGTCCTTCTGCAACTCACTCTGCTACCTCTGCTCTCTACAACAGTCCTTCTGCACCTCAGTCTCCAACCTCTGCTCTCTGTAAGGGTCCTTCTGCACCCGAGTATCCAATCTCTGTTTTCTGTATCAGTCCTTCTGCACCCAGTCTCCAACCTCTGCTCGCTGTAAATATCCTTCTGCACCTCAGTCTCCAACCTCTGCTCTATGTAACATACTTCTGCAACCCACTATTCAAACTCTGCTCTCTGTAACAGTCCTTCTACAACACAGTCTCCAAACATTGATTTCTGTATCAGGCCTTCTGCACCCCAGTCTCCAACCTCTGATTTCTGTATCAGTGTTCTTCACCCCAGTGTCAAAACTCTGGTCTCTCCAATGATCCTTCTGCAACAAAGTCTTCAACCTCTGTTCTCTTCAACACTTCTTCTACAACCCAGTCTCCAAACTCTGCTCTCTGTAACAGTCCTTCTGTTCTGCAGTCTCCGAACTCTATTTTCTTTAAGGGTCCTTCTGCACTCCAGTTTCAAACCTCTGCTTTCTGTATCAGAGTTTCTGCACCACAGTCTCCAAACTCTGCTCTCTTAACATTCCTTCTGCACCTCAGTCTGCAACCTCTGCTCTCTGCAATATTCCTATGCACCCCAGTCTCCAAACACTGCTCTCTGCAACAGTCCTTCTGCACCCCAGTCTCCAACATCTGCTCTCCACAACATTCCTTTTCCACCCCAGTCTCCAACCTCTGCTCTTTGCAACAGTCCTTCTGCACCACAGTCTCCAAACTCTTCTTTCTGTATAAGTCTTTCTGCACCCGAGTCTCCAACCTCTGTTCTCCATAACAGTCCTACTGCACTTCAGTCTCCAAACTCTGCTCTCTAAATCAGTCCTTCGGCACCCCAGTCTCCAAATTCTGCTCTCTGCAACAGTCCTTCTCCACCCCAGTCTCCAAACTCTGGTCTCTGCAAGAGTCTTTCTGCACCCCAATCTCGAACCAATACTCTCTGCAACTGTCCATCTGCACACCAGTCTCAAACCTCTGTTCTGTGCAATAGTCTTTCTGCACCCCAGTCTCAAACTTCTACTCTCTTCAACAGTCCTTCTGCACCTCAGCCTTCAACCTCTGCTCTCTGAAAAATTCTTCTGACCCCAGTTTCCAAACTCTGCTCTCTGTAATATTCCTTCTCCACGCCAGTCTCCAACCTCTGCTTTCTGCAACAGTCCTGCTGCACCCCAGTCTCCAACCTCTGTATTCTGCAAAACTCCTTACGCTCCCCAGTCTCCAAACTCTGCTCTCTGTAACAGTCTTTCTGTACCACAGTCTCCAAACTCTGCTCTCTGTAAAGGTCCTTTTGCACGACAGTCTCCAACCTCTGCTTTTTTTGTCCGTCCATCTGAACCTCAGTCTCCAACTCTGCTCTCTGCAAAAGTCGTTCTGCAACCCATTCTTCAACTTCTGCTCTCTGCAACAGTCCTTCTGAAAAACAGTATTCAACATCTGCTCTCGGAAAAAGTCCTATTGTACCCTAGTCTCCAAACTCTTCTCTCTGCAACAGTCCTTCTGTACTGCAGCCTCCAACTTCTGCTCTCTGCAACGAACTTTGTGCACCACAGTCTCCAACATCGGCTCTCTGCAAAAGACCTTCTACACCTCAGTCTGAAAATTTTGCTTTCTGCAACAATCCTTCTGCATCGCGGACTTCAACATCTACTCTCTCTAACAGTCCTTATGCACCTCAGTCTCCAAACTCTGCTCTATGTAAGATCCTTGTGCAACACAGTCTATAAAATTTGCTCTCTGTAACAGTCCGTCTGCACCACAGTCTCCAACAGATGCTCTCTGTAACAGTTGATCTACACCTCAGTCTGAAACCTCTTCTCTCTACACGATCCATATGAACCCCAGTCTCCAACCACTGCTCTCTGTAACAGTCGTCCTGCACCTCAGTCTCCAAACTCTGCTTTCTGTAAGATACTTCTGCGACCCAGTCTCCTAACTTTGCTTTCTATAACAGTCCTTTTGCACCCCAGTCTTCAACCTCTGCTCTATTTAACAGGCCTTCTGCACCCCAGTCTCCAAACTCTGCTCTGTGTAACAGGCCTTCTGAACCCCAGTCTCCAAACTCTTCTCTCTGCAACAATCATTCTACACCTCAGTCTCCAACATCTGCTCTCTGTAAGATCCTTCTGCAACCCATTCTTCCAACTCTGCCCACTCTAACAGTCCTTCTGTACCACTTCTCCCAACTCTCCTCTCCTTAACAGGCCTTCTGCACCCCAGTCTTCAATGTCTGTTTTCTATAACAAGACTCTGCACCTCAGTCTTAAAACGTTGTTCTCTGCTACGATCCTTTTGAACCTCAGTCTTCAACCTGTACTCTTTGTAACAGTCCTTCTGCACCTGGGTCCCTAACATCTGCTCTCTGTTAGATCCTTCTTCAACCCAGTCTCCAAATTCTGTGATCTGTAACAGTCCTTCTGGAGCCCTTCTCCACACTCTGCTCTCCATAACAGGCCTTCTGCACCCCAGTCTCTAACCTCTGCTCTCTGTAACAGTCTTTTTGCACATCAGTCTACAACCTCTCCTTTCTGCAAAGATCCTTCTAAACCCCAGTCTCCAACGTCTCCTCTCCTCAACAGTTTTTCTGCACCTCAGTCTCCAAATTCTGCTCTTGAAAACAGTCCTTCTTCACCCAAGTCTTCAGACTCTGCTCTCTGCAACAGTCCTTCTACACCCCAGTCTTGAACCTCTTCTCTGTGTAACAGTCCTTCTGCACCCCAGTCTCCAACCTCTGCTCTTTTTAACAATCCTTCTGCACCCCAGTCTTCAACCTCTGCTCTCTGTAACAGTCCTTCTGCACCATATTCTGAAACCTCTGCTCTCTGTTACAGTCGTTCTATACCACAGTATCCAACCTCTGCTCTCTGTAACAATCCTTCTGCACCCCAGTCTCCAACCTTTGCTCTCTGTTACAGTCCAGCTGCAACTCAGTCTCCAACCTCTTCTCTCTGTTACAGTCCTTCTGCACCTCAGTCTGAAACCTCTGCTCTCTGCACGATCCTTCTGCACCCCAGTCTCTAATCACTGCTCTCTGTAACATTCGTCCTGCACCACAATCACCAACCACTGCTCTCTGTAAGATCCTTCTTCAACCCAGCCTCAAAACTCTGCTTTCTATAACAGTCCTTCTGCAACCCAGTCTCCAACCTCTGCTCTCTGTAACAGTCCTAATGCATCCCAGTCTCCAAACTCTGCTCTCTGAAACAGTCCTTCTGCACGCCAGTCTGCAACCTCTGCTCTCTGTATCTGTCCTTCTGCACGCCAGTCTCACACCTCTGCTTCCTGTATCATAATTCTTCACCCCAGTTTCCAACGATTGCTCTGTATAACAATCCTTCTGCATCTCAGTCTCCAACCTCTGCTCTCTGAAATAGTCCTTCTGCACCCCAGTCTCCAAACTCTTTTTTCTGCAACATTCCTTCTGCACCCGATTTTCCAACCTGTGCTCTCTGTAACAGTCCTTCTGAACCGAAGTCTCCCACCTCTTCTCTCTGTAACGATCCTTCTGGAGCCCAGTCTCCACCTCTGCTCTCTTCAACGATTCTTCTGCAACTCAGTCTTCAACTTCTGCTCTCTTCAACGATCCTTCTGCACCCCAGACTCCACCTCTGCTCTCTGTAACTGTTTTTCTGCACCTCAGTGTCCAACCTCTGCTCTCTGCAACCATCCTTCTGCACCCTTGTCTCCACCCTCTGCTCTCTGCAACGATCCTTATGCACCCCAGTCTCCAACATCTGCTCTCTGAAACAGTCATTCTGCACCCAAGTCTCCAACGTCTCCTCTCCTTAACACTTTTCTGCACCCCAGTCTCCAACCTCTGTTCTCTGTAAGGTCCTTCTGCACCCCAGTTTCCAAACTCTGCTCTCTGTAACATTCTTCTCCAACCCAGTCTACAACCTCTGCTTTCCTCAACGGTCCTGCTGCAACCCAGTCTACAACATCTGTTCTCTTCAACAGTCCTTCTACTTTGCAGTCTCAAACCTCTGTTCTCTGTAACAGTCCTTCTGTACCACAGTCTCCAACCTCTTCTTTCTCTAAGGGTCCTTCTGCACCCCAGTCTCAAACTTCTTCTTTCTGTATAAGTCCTTCTGAACCACGGATTCCAACCTCTGCTTTCTGTAACAGTCCTTTTGCACCTTTGTCTCCAAACTCTGAAATCTGCAACCTTACTTCTGCACCCCATTCTCTAACCTCTGCTCTCTGCAACAGTCTTTCTGTACTACAGTCTCCAACCTCTGCTCTATGTAACGGTTCTTCTGCACCCCAGTATCAACCTCTGCTTTCTGTATCAGTAATTCTGCACCCCAGTCTCCAACCTTTGCTCTCTGTAACATTCTTTCTGCACCTCAGTCTCCAACCTCTGCTCTCTGTGACAGTTCTTCTGCACCCCAGTCTCCAAACTCTGCTCTAAGCCACAGTTCTTCTGAACTCCAGTCTCCAACATCTGCACTCTGAAACAGTTCTTCTATAAAGCATTCTCCAACCTCTGCTATCTGTAACAGTTTTCCTGTATGGCAGTCTCCGAACTCTGCTCTCTGCAGTGGTCCTTCTGCACCCCAGTCTTCAACCTCTGCTTTCTGTATCAGTCCTTCTTTACCCCAGTCTCAAAACTCTGCTCTATGTAACAGTTATTCTGCACCTCAGTTTCCAAATTCTGCTATCTTCAATAGTCCTCTGCACCATAGTCTCCAACACCTGCACCCTGCAACAGTCCTTCTTCACCTCATTCTCCCACCTCTGCAATTTGCAACAGTCTGTCTGCATCCCAGTCTCTAAACTCTTCTCTCTGTAACAATCCTTCTGCACCTCTGTCTCCACCTCTGCTCTCTGCAGTGGTCCTTCTGCACCTCAGTCTCCAACCTTCACTCTCTGTAACAGTCCTTCTGCACCTCAATCTCCAACCTCTGCTCTCTGTAAGATCCTTCTGCAACCCAGTCTCCAAACTCTGCCCTATGTAACAGTCGTTCTGCATCCTTTCACCAAACTCTGCTCTCTATAACAGGCCTTCTGCACTGCAATCTCCAACCTCTGTTCTCTGTAACAGTCCTTCTGCAGCCATGTCTCAAACCTCTGCTCTCTGCAAAGATCCTGATGCACCCCAGTCTTTAACCTCTATAATCTCCAACAGTCCTTCTGCACCTCAGTCTGAAAACTCGGTTCTCTGCAACGATCCTTCTGCACCCCAGTCTCCAAACTCTGCTCTCTGTAACAGTCTTGTTCCACCTCAGTCTCCAACCTCTTCTCTCAGTAAGATCCTTCTGCAACCCTGTCTCTAAAGTCTGCTCTCTGTAACAGTCCTTCTGCACCCCAGTCTCCAACCTCTGCTCTCTGCCACAGTCTTTCTAAACCAAAGTTTCCAACCTCTGCTCTCAGCAACAGTCTTTCTGCACCCCAGTATCCAACTTCTGTTCTCTGTAACAATCTTTATGCACCTAAGTTCCCAAACTCTGACCTCTGCAATGGTCCTATTGCACACTAGTCTCTACCCTCTGCTCTCTGCAAAGATCCTTCTGCACCCCAGTCTCCAACATCTGCTCTCTGCAACAATCCTTGTGTACATCAGTGTGAAAACTCTGATGTCTGCAAGTATCCTTGTGCACCACAGTCTCTAAACTCTGCTTTCTGTAACAGTCCTTCTGCACCTCAGTCTCCAACCTCTGCTTTCTGTAAGATCCTTCTGCAACCCAGTCTCCAAACTCTGCCCTCTGTAACAGGTGTTCTGCATCCTTTCACCAAACTCTGCTCTCTATAACAGGCCTTCTGCACCGCAGTCTCCAACCTCTGTTCTCTGTAACAGTCCTTCTGCACCCCAGTCTCTAGCCTCTGCTCTCTGCAACGATCCTTCTGCACCCCAGTCCCCAACATCTGCTCTCTGCAACACTCCTTGTGTACATCAGTCTGAAAACTCTGATCTCTGCAAAGATCCTTGTGCACCACAGTCTCTAAACTCTGCTTTCTGTAACAGTCCTTCTGCAACTCAGTCTCCAAACTCTGCTCTCTGTAACAATCCTTCTGAACCCCAGTCTCCATCCTCTGCTCTCTGTAAGATCCTTCTACACCCCAGTTTCCAAACTCTGCTCTCTGTAACATTTCTTCTCCACCCCAGTTTCCAACCTCTGCTCTCTGCAACGGTCCTTCTGCACAACCGTCTCCAACCTCTGGTCTCGGCAAAAGTCCTTCTGCACCCCACTTCCAAACTCTGCTCTGGATACATTTCTTCTGCACCTCAGTCTCCAACCTCTGCTTTATGTAAGATCTTTCTGCAACAAAGTCTCGAAACTCTTCTCTCTGTAACAGTCCTTATGCACCCAAGTCTCAAACCTCTGCTCTGTGCAACAGTTCGTCTGCACCGCAGTCTCCTACCTCTACACTCTCAAAGATTTTTCTGCACCCCAGTCTCCCAACTCTGCTCTATGTAACAATCCTTCTGCACCTCAGTCTCCAACATATGCTCTCTGCAACGGTCCTTCTGCACCCCACTCTCCAACCTCTGTTGTCTGCAAGAGTCTTTCAGCATGTCAGTTTCCAACCTCTGCTCCCTGCAAAAATCCTTCTGCACCCCAGTCTTTAACCATTGCTCTCGGTAACATTTCTTCTGCACCTCAGTCTCCAACCTATGCTCTATGTAAGATTCTTCTGCCACCCAGTCTCCAAAGTCTGCTCTCTGTAACATTACTTCTGCACCCCAGTCTCTAACCTCTGCTGTTTGTAACAGTTTTTTTATACTGCAGTCTCCAAACTCTGGTCTCTGTAATGGTCCTTCTGCACCCCAATTTCCAACCTCTGCTTTCTGTAACAGTCCTTCTGCACCTCAGTCTCCAAACTCTGCTCTCTGTAACAGTGCTTCTACACCTCAGTCTCCAACCTCTGTTTTCTGTAACAGTCCTACTAAACCTCAGTCTGACACCTCTGCTCTCTTCACGAAACTTCTGCAACCCAGTCTCCAAACACTGCTATCTGTAACTATCCTTCTGCACCCCAGTATCCCACCTCTCCTCTCTGTAACAGGCCTTCTGCAGGACAGTCTCCAAACTCTTCTCTCTGTAGCAAACCTTCTGCACCCCAGTCTCCAAAATCTGCTCTCTGCCACGATTCTTCTGCACCCCAGTCTCCAACCTCGGCGCTCTTCAATGATTCTTCTCCACCCCAGTCTCCAACATCTGGTCTCTGCAACAGTCCTTTTGAACCCCAGTTTCCAAACTCTGCTCCCTGTAAGATCCATCTGAACCCCAGTCTCCAAACTCTACTCTCTGTAATACTCCTTCTGCACCCCAGTCTCCAAACTCTGCTTTTTGAAACAGTCCTTCTACACCTCAGTCTCCAACTTCTGCTCTGTGTAACAGTCCTTCTGCACCCCAGTTTCTAAAATCTGCCCTCTTGAACGATTGTTCTAGAACCCAGTCTCCAATGTCTGCTCTTTGCAACAGTCCTTCTGCACCACAGTCTCCAAACTCTGCTCTCTGTAAAATCTTTCTGCACTCCAGGTTCCCAACTCTGCTCTTTGTAACATTCTTTCTCCACCCCAGTCTCCAAACTCTGTAATCTGCAACAGTTTTTCTGCTCCCCAGACTCCGAGATCTGCTCTCTGTAACAGTCCTTCTGTACCACAGTCTCCAACCTCTACTCTTTGTAACGATCCTTCTACACCCAGGTCTCCATCTCTGCTATCTGTATCAGTCTGTCTGAACCCCAGTTTCCAACCTCTGTTCTCTATATCTATACTTCTGCACCTCAGTCTCCAACCTGTTCTCTATGTAAGAGTCCTTCTGCAGCCCAGTCTCCAACCTCTGCTCTTGGAAAAAGACCTATATCGCAGTCTCCAAACTCTGCTCTCTGTAATGGTCCTTCTGCAGCCCAATTTCGAAACTCTGCTTTCTGTGACAGTCCTTCTGCACCTGAGTCTCAAAACTCTCCTCTCTGTAACAGTCCTTCTACACCTCAGTCTCAAACCTCTGCTCTCTGTAACAATCCACCTGCACCTCAGTCTCCAACCTCTGCTCTTGGTAAGATCCTTCAGGAACCTAGTCAACAAATACTGCTCTGTATAACAGTTCTTCTGCACCTGAGTCTCCAAACTCTCCTCTCTGTAACAGTCCAACTGCACCTCAGTCTCCAACCTCTCCTCTATGTAACAGGCCTTCTGCAAGCCAGTCTCCAAACTCTTCTCTCTGTAGCAGGCCTTCTGCACGCCAGTCTCCAAAATCTGCTCTCTGCAACGATCCTTCTGCACCTTAGTCTCTAACATCAGCTCTCTGCAATGATCCAACTGCACCCCACTCTCCAACCTCTAATCTCTGCAACAGACCTTCTGCACCTCAGTCTCCAAATTCTCTCCCTGTAAGATGCTTCTGCACCCCTGTATCCAACCTTTGCTCTCTGTAACAGTCCTTCTGCACCTCAATCTCTTACCTCTGCTCTCTCTAACAGTCCTACTACACCTCAGTCTAAAAACTTTGCTCTCTGTAAGATCCTTTTGAAACCAAGTCTTTAAACTCTGCACTCTGTAACAGTCCTTCTGCACAACAGTCTTCAACCTCTTCTCTCTGCAATGATTCTTCTCCACCCCAGTCTCCAACATCTGCTCTCTGTAAAAGTCCTTCTGCACCCCAATTTCACAACTCTGCTTCCTGTAACAGTCCTTCTGCACCTGAGTCTCCAAACTCTAATCTCTGTAACAGTCCTTCTACACCCCAGTCTCCAAACTCTGCTTTCTGTATCAGTCTTTCTGAACCCCAGTCTCCAAACTCTGTTCTCTGTATCTATCCTTCTGCACCTCAATCTTCAAACTCTGCTCTCTGAAACAGTCCTTCTATACTGCAGTCTTCAAACTCTGCTCTCTGTAAACGTCTTTCTACAGCACATACTCCAATCTCTGCTTTCTGTATCAGTCCTTCTGCACCCAAGACTCTAAATTCTGCTCTCTCTAAGAGTCTTTCTGCACCTCAGTATCCAATCTCTGCTCTCTGCAACAGTCCTTCTGCACCCCAGTCTCCAAACTCTGATCTCTGCAACAGTCCTTCTGCAGCCCAGTCTCCAACCTCTTCTCTCTGCAACAATCCTTCTGCACCCCAGTCTGCAAACTCTGCTCTCTGTAACAATCCTTCTACCCCTCAGTCTCCAAACTCTGCTCTATGTAACAAGACTTCTGCACGTAACTCTCAAACCTCTGCTCTCTGAAAGAGTCCTTCTGCACTCCAGTCTCCAAACTCTGCTCTCTGCAACAGTTCTTCTGCAGCCTAGTCTCCAACCTCTGCTCTCTGCAACAGTCCATCTCCACCCCAGTCTCCAACCTCAGCTCTCTTCAACAGTCCATCTGCACCAAAGTATCCAACCTCTGCTCTCTGTAAGATCCTTCTGTACTCTAGTATCCAAACTCTGCTCTCTGTAACTTTTCTTCTCCAACCCATTCTTTAACCTCTGATTTTTGCAAATGTCCTGAAACACCCCAGTCTCCAACCTCTGTCCTCTGCAACAGTCCTTCTGCTCCCCAGTCTTTAACATATGCTCTCTGTAAACAGTCCTTCTGTACTGCAGTCTCCAACCTCTGCTCTCCAGAACGGTCTTTCTGCACCCCAGTCTCCAAACTCTGCTTTCTGTATCAGTCTTTCTGAACCCCAGTCTCAAACCTCTGCTCTCTGTATCTATCCTTCTGCACCTCAGTCTCCAACCTCTGCTCTCTGTTACAGTTTTTCTATATCGCAGTCTCCAAACTTTGGTCTTTCTTACGGTCCTTTTGCACCTCAAATTCCAACCACTTCTTTCTGTAACAGTCCTTCTGCACCTCAGTGTCCAAACTCTGCTCTCTGTAACAGTCTTTCTAAACCTCAGTCTCAAAAATCTGCTTTCTGTAACAGTCCATCTGCACCTCAGTCTGACACCTCTTCTCTATGCACTGAACTTCTGCATCCCAGTCTCCAACCACTGCTCTCTGTGTAACAGTCCACCTGCACCTCAGTCTTCAACCTCTGCTCTCTGTAAGATCCTTCAGGAACTCAGTCTCCAAACTCTGCTCTCTATAACAGTTCTTCTGCATCCCAGTCTCCAACCTCTCCTCTCTGTAACAGGCCTTCTGCATGCCAGTCTCAAAACTCTGCTCTCTGTAGCAGGCCTTCTGCACTCCAGTCTCAAAACTCTGCTCTCTGCAACGATCCTTCTGCACCCCAGTCTCCAAACTCTGCTCTCTGCAATGATCCTACTGCACCCAAGTCTCCAACCTCTGATCTCGGCAAAAGTCCTTCTGCAACTCAGTCTCCAACTTCTGCTCTTTGTATGATCTTTCTGCACCCCTGTCTTCAAGCTCGGCTTATTTCAACAATCCTTCTGCACCCGAGTATCCAACCTCTGCTCTATGTAACAGGATTTTGTACCTCAGTCTCCAACCTCTGCTCTCTGCAACAGTTCTTCTGCACCCCAGTCTCCAACTTCTGCTCTCTCTAAGGGTACTTTTGCACCTCAGTCTCCATCATCTCCTCTCTGCAACAGTCCTTCTTCACCCCAGTCTCCAACCTCTGCTCCCTGCAACAGTCCTTCTGCACCCCAGTCTCCAAACTCTGCTCTCTGTAGGATCCTTCTAAAACCCAGGCTCAAAACTCTGCTTTCTGAAACTATCGTTCTGAACCTCAGTCTCCAAAGTCTGCTCTCTGTAACAGTAATTTTGCACCTGAGTCTGACACCTCAGCTCTCTGCACGATCCTTCTGCACCCCAGTCTCAAAACACTGCTCTCTGTAACAGTAAACCTGCACCTAGTCTCCAAACTCTGCTCTCTGTAAGATTCTTCAGCAACCCAGTCTCCAAACTTAGCTCTCTATAACAGGCCTTATGCACCCCAGTCTCCAAACTCTCCTCTCTGTAACAGGCCTTTTGCATGCCAGTCTCCAAACTCTTTTCTCTGTAGCAGGCCTTCTGCACCCCAGTCTCAAAATCTGCACTGTGCAACGATCCTTCTGCACCCCAGTCTGCAACCTCTGCTCTCTGCAATGATCCTACTGCACCCCAGTCTACTACCTCTGATCTCCGCAACAGTCCTTCTGCACCTCAGTCTCCAAATTCTGCTCTCTGTAAGATCCATCTTTACCCCAGTATCCAATGTTTGCTCTCTGGCAAAAGGTCTTCTGCATCCAAGCTCCAACCTCTGCTCTCTGTAGAAGGACTTCCGTACCTCAGTCTCCAACCTCTGCTCTCTGCAACAGTCCTTCATCATCCCAGTCTCCAACCACTGCTCTCTAAAACAGTTCTTCTGCAGCCCAGTTTCCAAGCTCTGCTCTCTAAAACAGTCCTTCGGCACCCCAGTCTCCAACCTCTGCTATCTGCAACAGTCCTTCTGCACCCAAGTCTCCAACCCCTACTCTCTGTAACAGTCATTCTGCTCTTATCTTGCCAACATCTGCTCTCTGTAGTGTCCTTCTAAAACCCAGTCTCCAAAATCTGTTTTGTGCAATAGTTCTTCTGAACCTCAGTCTGAAAACTCTGCTCTCTGTTATCCTCCTTCTGCAACCCAGTCTCCAACCTCTGCTCTCTGTAACACTCCTTCTCTTCCTCAGTCTCCAATCTCTGCTCAATGAAACAATCCTTCTGTGCACAAGTCTCTCACATCTGCTCTTTTAAACACTCCTTCTTCACCCCAGTCTCCAACCTCTGCTCTATGCAACAGTTCTTCGCCACCACAGTCTACAACATCTGCTCTCTGCAACAGTTCTTCGGCACCCTACTTATCAACATAAGCTCTCTTTTACAGTCCTTCTGCACCCCAGTCTCCAACCTCTGCTCTCTGTAACAGTCCTCCTGTACTGCAGAATCCACCCTCTGCTCTCCGTCACAGTCTTTCTGCACCACAGACTCCAATCTCTCCTTTCTGTATCAGTTCTTCTGCACCCCAGTCTCCAACCCCTGCTCCCTATAACAGTCCTTATGCACCCCAGTCTCCAAAATCCGCTATCTGCAACAGTCTTTCTTTTTTTTTTTATTGTTGGTCGTACAAAACATTACATAGTTCTTAATACATCATATTTCACAGTTTGATTCAAGCGGGTTATGAACTCCCAACAATGCGGTGCAACAGTCTTTCTGCACCCCATTCTCCAACCTCTGCTCTCTGTAACAGTTTTTGTGCATCTCAGTCTCAAAATTCTGTATTCTGCAGCGTTACTTCTGCACCTCAGTCTCCAACTTCTACTCTCTGTATCAGTCTTTCTGCACCTGATTCTTCAACCTCTGCTCTCTGTAGGATCCTTCTCCAACCCAGTCTCCAAACTCTGCTCTCTGTAACAATCCTTCTGCACACCAGTCGCCAACCTCTGCTCTCTGCACCGATCCTTCTTTACCCCAGTCTCCAACCTCTGCTCTCTGCAACAGTCCTTCTGCACCCTTGTCACCAACCTCTGCTCTCTATAAGATCCTTATGCACTCCAGTCCCCAACCTCTTCTCTCTGCAACGATTCTTCTCCATCCCAGTCTCCAACATCTTCTCTCTGCAACTTGCTTTTGCACCCCAGTCTCCAAACTCTGCTCTCTGTAAGATCTAATCTTTGTAAAAGTCCTTCTACACCCCAGTCTGCAAACTCTGCTTTCTATATCTGTCTTTCTGAACCCCAGTCTCCAACCTCTGTTCTCTGTATCTATCCTTCTGCACCTCAGTCTCCAAACTCTGCTCTCTGCAACAGTCCTTCTATACTGCAGTCTTCAAACTCTGCTCTCTGTAAACGTCTTTTTTACAGCCCATACTTTAATCTCTGCTTTCTGTATCAGTCCTTCTACACCCCAGAATCTAAATTCTGCTCTCTCTGAGAGTCTTTCTGAACCTCAGTATCCAACCTCTGCTCTCTGCAACAGTCTTTCTGCACCCCAGTCTCCAACCTCTTCTCTCTGCAACAATCCTTCTGCATCCCAGTCTGAAAACTCTGCTCTCTGTAACAATCCTTCTGCCCCTCAGTCTCCAACCTTTCCTCTATGTAACAAGACTTCTACACGTCAGTCTCCAACCTCTGCTCTCCACAAAAGTCCTTCTGCAGTCCAGTCTCCAAACTCTGCTCTCTGCAACAGTCTTTCTGCAGCCCAGTCTCCAACCTCTGCTGTCTGAAACAGTCCTTCTCCACTCCAGTCTCTAACCTCTGCTCTCTTCAACAGTTTTTCTGCACCAAAGTATCCAACCTCTGCTCTCTGTAAGATCCTTCTGTACTCCAGTATTCAATCTCTGCTCTCTGTAACATTCCCTCTCCACCCCAATCTTTTACCTCTGCTTTTTTCAAATGTCCTGAAACACCCCAGTCTCCAACCTCTGTCCTCTGCAACAGTCCTTCTGCTCCTCAGTCTCCAACATCTGCTCTCTGTAAACAGTCCTTCTGTACCTCAGTCTCCAACCTCTGCTCTCCGGAACGGTCTTTCTGCACCCCAGTCTCCAAACTCTGCTTTCTGTATCAGTCTTTCTGAACCATAGTCTCAAACCTCTGCTCTCTGTATCTATCCATCTGCACCTCAGACTCCAACCTCTGCTCTCTTTTACAGTTTTTCTATACCGCAGTCTCCAAACTCTGCTCTTTCTTACGGTCCTTTTGCACCCCAATTTCTAACCACTTCTTTCTGTAACATTCCTTCTGCACCTCAGTCTACAAACTCTGCTCTCTGGAACAGTCCTTCTACACCTCAGTCTATAAAATCTGCTCTCTGTAACAGTCCATCTGCACCTCAGTCTGACACATCTTCTCTCTGCAATAAACTTCTGCAACCCAGTCTCAAACCACTGCTCTCTGTAACAGTCCACCTGCACCTCAGTCTCCAACCTCTGCTCTCTTTAAGATCCTTCAGGAACTCAGTCTCCAAACTCTGCTCTCTATAACAGTTCTTCTGCACCCCAGTCTCCAAACTCTCTTCTCTGTAACAGGGCCTTCTGCACGCCAGTCTGAAAACTCTGCTCTCTGTAGCAGGCCTTCTGCACCCCAGTCTCCAACCTCAGCTCTCTGCAAAGATCCTTCTGCACCCCAGTCTCCAGCCTCTGATCTCTGCAACAGTCCTTATGCAACTCAGTCTCCAACTTTTGCTCTCTGTAAGATTCTTCTGCACCTCTGTCTCCAAGCTCAGCTTTTTCAACGATCCTTCTGCACCCAAGTATCCAACCTCTGCTCTATGTAACAGGATTTGCACCTCAGTCTCCAACCTCTGCTCTATGCAACAGTCCTTCTGCACCCCAGTCTCCAACCTCTGCTCTCTCTAAGAGTCCTTATGCACCTCAGTCTCCATCCTCTGCTCTCTTAAACAGTCCTTCTTCACCTCAGTCTCCAACCTCTCCTCCCTGCAACAGTCCTTCTGCACCCCAGTCTCCAAAATCTGCTCTCTGTAGGATCTTTCTAAAACCGAGTCTCAAACCTCTGCTCTCTCTATCTATCCTTCTGCACCTCAGTCTCCAAAGTCTGCTCTCTGTAAAAGTCTATCTGCACCTCAGTCTAACACCTCTGCTCTGTGCATGATCCTTCTGCACCCCAGTCTTTAAGCACTGCTCTCTGTAACAGTCCACCTGCACCTCTGTCTTCAACCTCTGCTCTCTGTAAGATTCATCTGGAACTCAGTTTCCAAACTCTGCTCTCTATATCAGTCCTTCTGCACCCCAGTCTCCAACCTCTCCTCTCTGTAACAGGCCTTCTGCACACCAGTCTCCAAACTCTGCTCTCTGTTGCAGGCCTTCTGCACCCCAGTCTCCAAACTCTGCTCTTTGCAACGAACCTTCTGCACCCCAGTCTCCAACCTCTGCTCTCTGCAATGATCCTACTGCACCCCAGTTTCCAACCTCTGATCTCTGCAACAGTCCTTCTGAATCTCAGTTTTTAACTTCTGCTCTCTGTAAGATCCTTCTGCACCCTGACTCCAAGCTCTGAATATTGCAACAATCATTCTGGACCCAGTGTCCAACCTCTGCTCTATGTAACAAAATTTTGCACCTCAGTCTCCAACCTCTGCTCTCTGCAACAGTCTTTCTGCACCCCAGTCTCCAACTTATGCTCTCTCTAAGAGTCCTTCTGCAATGTAGTCTCCAACATCTGCTCTCTGCAACATTCCCTCTGCAGCCCAGTGTGCATCATCTGCTCTCTTCAACAGTCCTTCTGCACCTCAGTCTCCAACCTCTACTCTCTGTAACAGTCCTTCTGTACTTCACTCTCCAACCTCTGCTATCTGTAGATCCTTCTAAAACCCAGTCTCACACCTCTGCTCTCTGTATCTATTATTCTGCAACCCAGTCTCCAACCTCTGCTCTCTGTAACAATCCTTCTGCACCTCAGTCTCCAAACTCTGTACTCTGCAAAGTTACATCTGCTCCTCAGTCTCCAAAATGTATTCTCTGTAACAGTCTTTCTGCACCTAATTCTTTAACCTCTGCTCTCTGTAGGATCCTTCTGCAACATAGTCTCCAAACTCTGCTCTCTTTTACAGTCCTTCTGCACACCAGTCTTCAACATCTGCTCTCTTCAACAGTCCTTCAGCAACTCAGTCTAAAAACTCTTCTCTCTGCAACGATCTTTTTGCACCTCAGTCTACTACCTCTTCTCTCTATAAGACCCTTCTGCAACCCAGTCTCCAAATTCTGTTCTCTGTAACAGTCCTTCTGGAGAATATTTTCAAACATCTGCTCTCTGTAACAGGAATTTTACAACCCAGTCTCTAACCTCTGTTCTCTGTAAAAGGCCTTCAGAACCCCAGTCTCAAACCTCTTCTATCTGCAATGATTTTTCTCCACCCCAGTCTCCAACCTCTGCTCTCGGCAAAAGTCCTACACCCTAGTCACCAAACTCTGGTCTCTGTAAGATCCTTATGCACTCCAGTCTTCAACCTCTTCTCTCTGCAACGATTCTTGTCCATCACAGTCTCCAACATCTGCTCTCTGCAACTGTCCTTTTGAATTTCAGTCTCTAAACTCTGCTCTCTGTAAGATCCATCTGAACCCCAGTCTTCAACCTCTGCTCTCTGTAACAGTCCTTCTGCACACCAGTCTCCAAATTCTGATCTCTGTAACTGTCCTTCTGCACCTCAGTCTCCAAACTCTGCTCTCTGTTACAATCCATCTGCACCTCAGTCTCTAAAATCTACTCTCTACAACGATCCATCTAGACCCCAGTCTCCAACTTCTGCTCTGTGCAACAGTCCTTCTGCAACACAGTCTCCAACCTCTGCTCTCTATAAGATCCTTCTGCACTTCAGTTTCTAAACTCTGCTCTCTGTAAAATTCCTTGTCCACAACAGTCTCCAACTTCTGTCCTCTGCAACAGTCAAGCTGCTCCCCAGTCTCCGAGATCTTCTCTGTATAACAGTCCTTCTGTACTGCAGTCTCCAACCTCTGCTCTCTGTAACGGTCCTTCTACACCCCAATTTCCAACCTCTGCTTTCTGTAACAGTTCTTTTGCACCTCAGTCTCCAAACTCTGCTCTCTGTAACACTCCTTCTACACCTCAGTCTCCAAACTCTGCTCTCTGTAACAGTCCTTCTGCACCCCAGTTTCAAACCTCTCCTATTGTAAACAGTCCTATACCGCAGTCTTCAACCTCTGCTCTCTTTAACGGTCCTTCATCCAAATTTCCAAATTTTGCTTCCTGTAACAGTCCTTCTGCACCTGAATCTCCAAACTCTGCTCTCTGTAACAGTCCTTCTACAACCCAGTCTAAAATCTCTGCTCTCTGCAACAGTCCTTCTGCACATCAGCCTGAAAACTCTGCTGTCTGGAACGAAACTTCTGCACACCATTCTCCTAACTCTGCTATCTGTAACAGTCCATCTACACCTCAGTCTCCAACCTCTGCTCTCTTTAACAGTCCCTCTGAACCTCAGTCTCCAAATTCTGCTCTCGATAAGATCCTTCTGCACCGCTATTTCCAACCTCTTCTCTCTGTAATAGTATTTCTGCACCCCAGTCTCAAACCTCTGCTCTCTGCAACAGTTCTTCTCCACCCCAGGCTACAACATTTGCTCTCTGCAACAGTTCTTCAGCACCCTACTTACCAACATCAGCTCTCTTTTACAGTCCTTATGCACCCCAGTCTCCAACCTCTGCTCTCTGTAACAGTCCTCCTGTACTGCAGAATCCAACCTCTGCTCTCTGTAACGGTCTTTCTGCACCCCAGACTCCAATCTCTGCTTTCTGTATCAGTCCTTCTGCACCCCAGTCTCCAACCTCTTTTCCCAATAACAGTCCTTATGCACCCCAGTCTCAAAGATCCGCTATCTGCAACAGTCTTTCTGCACCCCAGTCTCCAACCTCTGCTCTCTGTAACAATCCTTGCGCATCTCAGTCTCAAAATTCTGTTTTCTGCAACGTTACTTCTGCACCTCAGTCTCCAAGATCTACTCTCTGTATCAGTCTTTCTGCACCTGATTCTTCAACCTCTGCTCTCTGTAGGATCCTTCTCCATCCCATTCTCCAAACTCTGCTCTCTGTAAAATTCATTCTTCACCTCAGTCTCCAACCTCTGCTCTCTGCAACAGTCCTTCTGCACACCAGTCTCCAACATCTGCTCTCTGCAACAGTCCTCCAGCAACTCAGTCTAAAAACTCTTTTCTCTGCAAGGATCCTTCTGCACCTCAGTCTACTACCTCTGCTCTCTGTAAGACCCTTCTGCAACCCAGTCTTCAAACTCTGCTCTCTGTAACAGTCCTTCTGCAGAATAGTTTCCAACCTCTACTCTCTGTAACAGGATTTTTGCAACCCAGTCTCAAATCTGCTCTCTGTAACAGGCCTTCAGAACCCCAGTCTCCAACCTCTTCTCTCTGCAATAATTTTTCTCCACCCCAGCCTCCAACCTCTGCTCTCTGCAACAGTCTTTCTGCACCCTCGTCACAAACCTCTGCTCTCTGTAAGATCCTTATGCACTCCAGTCTCCAACCTCTTTTCTCTGCAATGATTCTTCTCCATCCCAGTCTCCAACATCTGCTCTCTGCAACGTTCCTTTTACACCCCAGTCTCCAAACTCTGCTCACTGTACAATCCATCTGAACCCCAGTCTCAAACATCTGCTCTCTGTAACAGTCCTTCTGCAAACCAGTCTCCAAACTCTGCTCTCTGTAACAGTCCATCTGCACCTCAGTCTCTAAAATCTGCTCTCTGCAACGATCTTTCTGGACCCCAGTCTCAAACTACTGCTCTGTGCAACAGTCCTTTGCACCAGACTCTGCTCTCTGTAAGATCCTTCTGAACTCCAGTTTCCAAACTCTGCTCTCTGTAACATTCCTTCTCCACGCCAGTCTCAAACTTCTGTCCTCTTCAACGGTCCTGCTGCTCCCCAGTCTCTGAGATCTGCTCTGTGTAACAGTCCTTCTGTACGGCAATCTCCAAACTCTGCTGTCTGTAACGGTCCTTCTACACCCCAAATTCCAAACTCTGCTTTCTCTAACAGTCCTTTTGCACCTCAGTCTCCAACCTGTGCTCTCTGTAACATTACTTCTGCACCCCAGTCTCTAACCTCTGCTCTCCGCTTTGGTACCACTTAACCCCAGTCTGCAACCTTGTTCTCTACAACAGTCCTTCTGTACTGCAGTATCCAAACTCTGTTCTCTGTAAGGGACCTTTTGCAACCCAGTATCCCACCTGTACTTTCTATATCAGTCCTTCTGCACCACAGTCTCCAAACTCTGCTCTCTGTAACCGTCTTTCTGCACCTCACTCTGATAACTCTGCTCTCTGAAACAGTCCTTCTGCACCCCAGTCTCTTTCCTGTGCTCTCTGCAACAGTCAATCTTCACCCCAGACTCCAACCTCTGCTCTCTGTAAGGAGCCTTGTGCACCCCAGTCTCGAAACTCTGCTTTCTGTATCAGTTCCTCTGCACCCCAGTCTCCAACCTGTGCTCTCTGTAACAGTCTTTCTGCACCTCAGACTCCAACCTCTGCTCTCTGCTACAGTCCTTCAGCGCTTCATTCTCTAACTTATTCTCTCTGCCACAGTCTTTCTGCACCTCAGTGTCAAAACTCTGTTCTCTGTAAGATCCTTCTAAAATCCAGTCTCCAACCTCTACTTTCTGCAATGGTCCTTCTTTAAACCAGTCTCCAACCTCTGTTCTCTACAACAGTCATTCTGCACCCCAGTCTCCAACGTCTGCTCTCTGTAAGACTCTTTCAGTCTCCAACCTCTGTTCTCTGTAAGGGTCCTTCTGCACCCCAGTCTTAAACCTCTGCTTTCTGTATCAGTCCTTCTACACTGCAGTCTTTAAAAACTGCTTTCTCCAACGATCCTTCTGCACCTCAGTCTTCAACCTCTGCTCTCTCTAACAGTCCTTCTGTATCTCATTCTCCAACCTTTGCTCTCAGTAAGATTCTTTTGCAACCCAGTCTCCAAACCCTGATCTCTGTAACTGTCCTTCTGCACCCCAGTCTCAAAGAAGTGCTCTCTGTAACAGGCCTTCTTCACCCCAGCATCCAACCTCTTCTGTATGTAACAGGCCTTTTGCCCCCAGATTCCAAACTCTTCTCTCTTCAATGATCCATCTCCACCCGAGTCTCCAACCTCTGCTATCAGCAACAGACCTTCTGCACCCCAGTCTCCAACCTATGCTCCCGGTAAGATCCTTCTGCACACCTGGCTCCAACCTCTGCTCTCTGTAACACTCCTCTGTACCCCAGTCTCCAACTTCTGCTCTCTGAATGGTCCTTCTGCAACTCAGTCTCTACCATCTGCTCTCTGCAACACTCCTTCTGCACCCCAGTCAAAAAACTTTGCTCTCTGCAACAGTTTTTCTGCACCTCAGTCTTTAACCTGTGCTCTCTGTAATAGTCCTTCTGCACCCCAGTCTCCAACCTGTGCTCTCAGTAAAAGTCCTTCTGCACCACAGTCTCCAACCTCTGCTCTCTCTAACAATCCTTCTGAATCCCAGTCTCCAAAGTGTGCTCTCTGCAACGTTCCTTTTACACCCCAGTCTCCAAACTCTGCTCACTGTAAGATCCATCTGAACCCCAGTCTCAAACATCTGCTTTCTGTAACAGTCCTTCTGCAAACCAGTCTCCAAACTCTGCTCTCTGTAACAGTCCATCTGCACCTCAGTCTCTAAAATCTGCTCTCTGCAACGATCTTTCTGGACCCCAGTCTCAAACTACTGCTCTGTGCAACAGTCCTTTGCACCAGACTCTGCTCTCTGTAAGATCCTTCTGAACTCCAGTTTCCAAACTCTGCTCTCTGTAACATTCCTTCTCCACGCCAGTCTCAAACTTCTGTCCTCTTCAACGGTCCTGCTGCTCCCCAGTCTCTGAGATCTGCTCTGTGTAACAGTCCTTCTGTACGGCAATCTCCAAACTCTGCTGTCTGTAACGGTCCTTCTACACCCCAAATTCCAAACTCTGCATTCTCTAACAGTCCTTTTGCAC